>NC_036462.1:32115113-32350113 GCF_002775205.1 Xiphophorus maculatus
GTTACCTATGCTCTTACACTAAATGCTACAGTTTATTTTCATTTACTAATGCATGATTTCTAGTACAGGGATTTTTTAAATAACACTTCCTATAGTTAGCACAACATCTTCCATTTCTTGCAAAATGAGACACTTCAGTTAAAACTCCACATTTTCTTACAAAAAGTGTATTTTCTTGGGAAAATGGCCTGAATAGTCTGATTCTAATGTTTATTTTAAAACATGTGCAGCATTTACACAGAAAAAGTGTAATTCACCAACACTACATGACACCAAGTCCAGAAAAGACCAAAACATATCAGACTAAATATGATGTGGATCTCCACGCCTAAGCGTCTGACCACAGAGCAGTTTGCAGTTTTTGATTCTCATGACCCAAGATTTTTTTTTTCTGGACAAAAGTAGAAAACAATCATTCACAAAGTTTAGGAAATTATACGTGCCATTTCATATCAACATGATTTAGAGATCAGACATTGATTTAGAGAAATGGACACCTTTGTTCATTTCATTTAATATTCCATATTTGCTTTAAAAGAAAGCAAAATCTAATTTTAAAAAAGTTAAGTAGATTTTTTATGGCCCTCCAGAACATTCGACTTCACTGTTTTGGCCTGTTTTAGCAAAGAAGTTTGGACTCCTCCGACTAACGAAAGATATTAGCAGAGACGACAGAGATAATGAGTAACAGCAGTTATCGAGTGCAAAATCATAAGAAACTTTATTTATAGGCTTTGAAAGTCTTTCTAAATAAATAATGGTTAAAAAAAAAGTTAAGACTAAACTTCTATAAAAAACTGCCGAGATAAAATTATTCAGAAACGTGATAATAAGAAAGCTGCTGTCAATTAGTCTTTTTTTTTTTATCCTATTTGTCCACAGGAGCAAAACGCTGATACAGTATGTGAGGCAAAACTCGCAGCACTTGCTATGAATATGAGATATGAAGACGACAACAAGAATCTGATTCTACTGGAAAGTTGCCAGCAGCTCCAGCAGAATGGAGGAGTCCAGCTGGAACTCCTCAGATGAAGAGGACCCGACTCCAGTTAGAGGAACAGCAAGAAGCAGAGTGGCTGCAGCAGCAGCTGGGCAGAACTTTTTATATCACACACAACTGGGAAATTAGCATTTCTCTGTGTTTATGCACCGCTAACTGTGTTTTCGTCATGCTGCCAGAGAATTTGGATTTTACAGTGCATCCGGAAAGTATTCACGACACTTCACTTATTTATTTTTGCATTTGTGATGATACGGCCTTATCCCAAATTATATTCAATTAATCTCTATTCTCAAAATTCTACACACAAATATCCCATTAAGATAATGTAGGAAAAAAGTGTTTGAGTGTTATAGAATACACTGCAAAAACACAAAGTCTTAACCAGTATTTTTCTATAGCTTATGGTACAAATATGTTATTACACTTGAAATAAGACAAAACCAACTTAGAAGTAACTGCTCACTGCGATGTAGAAGTCTGTTTTCAGTCAATAATTTCTCAGTAATAATGAAAAACTACCAGTTCCATTAGGGGTTAGGGTTATTTCTGCTTATTTCACTTATAAAAATATATTTTCCCCATGTTACAAGTGAAATAATCTGCCAATGGAACTAAAACTTTTTCATCAATATGAAGGAATTATCGACTGAAAACAAGCTACTATATCTTGCTGAAAAGTTACTTGTAAGTCACTTTTGTCTTATTTCAAGTGAAATAAGATATTTTCACTAGAAACTTGATGAAAAATACTTGGTGAGATTTAGGTTTTTTTGCAGTGTAAAGTGAACAGAACCCTCGTTAGTGACCCAGTCTGGAGTTCTAACCTTGCGATATGAATACATCTTACCCAAAGTTTCTATTTGACATCTCCAAATGGCAAAGTCATACCCACTGAGAAACATTTACAACAGTCAGTACTATATACTTCTTAAAGATTAAGACTTTCAAATAAGCACTATAGTGTTCAAGAACTGCATCTGATATATTTTGGATGTACCTTTAAAACTGATTTGGGCATTTGGATGGAGAGGCCAACAGGCCAAAATATAACAATATTGTTATATGTACATCTATATGGTTTCATGATGCTGCATTGATGAAAGAAACCCTCTGAACGTAAACTTCAGGAAGACAACAGAAATCATATGTATCAACACAACACACTTTTTTTCTGTCCAATATTCAAAGGACAGCAGATGCAGCTAGTTTGTGTTTTTACTGTTGTTTTCCTCCAACAAATTTCCCAGCTGCTGTCACAGATCGCTGCCAACTCATCAGTAATCAGCATTCACTATCACAACCGGTGGGCGTGTGTGCTGAGGAGTGTGTGTGTGTGTGTGTGTGTGTGTGTGTGTGTGTGTGTGTGTGTGTGTGTGTGTGTGTGTGTGTGTGTGTGTGTGTGTGTGTGTGTGTGTGTGTGTGTGTGTGTGTTGAAGAGAAAGAAAAAGAGCTACTCTGAGGCTTTTCTTCGCAAACTAAATCTACTCATTAATAATCTGAGTGCGACAAGTTTCCAAATTTAATCCGTTGCATAAATTGTTGTTTTAATGACGCCTTAATGACGTTCAAAGAGACAGCGACTTTCACTGGTGATCTTTTTGTTTTCCAAATCGAATCTCAAGTTGCTAATGACTCTCTAATGGCACAATGGTATTTGCAAAAGAGAAATAAAAGTAGCTCAGTGTCCAAGTGTTCATCTATTTCCATTGTACATGAAAATGGTGATAGTTCAGTAGGAGTCACTATTTTCCAGTCACAACATGACATGAAGAACTGCTCTTGGACTTCCAATCATGTATCTGAAACTCACCAAGATGGAAACAGGCAGCCAGAGTTACAATGCAACAGTTTTGATCAGGGGTGTCAAACTCCAGTCCTCAAGGGTCGCTGTCCTGCAGTTTTTAGATCTGCCACAGGTACAAAACACTGGAATGAAATGGCTTAATTACCCTGGTTTAGATCAAAGCATGTTCATGTGTTGGAATGACCCAGTCCATAAATTCCACTGAGGATTTGAGGCAAGGCTTGAAGATTCATGTTCGCAGATGCTTTCCATTAGAGGTGGGCGGATGGATCTAAAATATGGATAATAGCAATACCAAACTCTTATTATTAACTGCGTTGCCATTACAAATGTCTGCAAAACTTTGTCAATATTCTGCTGTCGAAAAAACACAATTATGCAGTTGTGGTGTTTCCATTAAATAAGAAACACAATAAAATTCACACAATACGTTTTTAAAAAACATGCCGTACCATCACCTTCCAACTACTTCCTGTCATCTTCTTCTTCCTGGTTTGCACTAGTGGCAACATCGGGTTGTTGACAATGTGACTCATATGAGGTAAAAGAAAAAAAAAGTGTTTCCATTGTTCCATTATAGTTTTGCAAAATAAACCAATTCTGACACGATCAAAGAACCACCTCATCCAACACACAAAACATTTGATCAGAAAACCAGTTTTTTCAAAATTGTCATGTTTCCTTTAAAAAAAATTATTTTTGAAATGTTAAGTTGCACAATTGTATGGTCAGTGGAAATGCAGTTAGCATCAGGTTGATACTAGTAAGAAGATTGATACTTTAAATTCAGATTTCTCCTTGAAATTTTAGTTACAGTGGGAAATTGTTTTAACTACCTCAAAAAAGATTTTTTCTGATATGCTCTCAAATTCTGTTTTTTTGTTTGCACTGTTCATGAAAAATGCACAAAATCATGTCAATATGTTATTAGTATATTTTGTAGACCCCTTTAAACTTTGACAAAATTTTGTCCAACATTAGAATAAAATAATTCAAAGAACAAAGGACCAAAACAATTAAAGGTTAGACATTTGATGACATATCAAGCCTAAGTATAAGGTTTCGGTATAAAGCATTCTGCTTGTATCTCTGGTACAAGCCCTATATTTACTCAATATTGGATCAATACCTAAATATCCAGTGTCACACACCTCAACTTTCCATCCAATCTGACTAAACTCCCCCCCCCAAAAAAATGGGGGGAGTTCCCCCCCAAAAAACATTAACATGCAGTTAGGTATTAGGTTGTAACAACAGAAAATGTAAAAAGTTCATGTTGAATGAATACTTACAGTTCAACTGTATTCATATTTACTTTTTTTTATTTAAATACACTTCAATAATTTACTAGCCTGGTATAAACCTTGTTCTACACTTTTCTTTGGCAGGAGCGTCTGTACTCCAGACGATGGAGAAGCAACTGATTCCTGAAGGCGTAGGACTCTGATGAAGTTTTAAATTTTACCCAGTTGCTAACGTTTGTCCGTCACATATGTAATGAAGCTTACTGGAAACTGCCTGAACTGTGAACAACCATCCTCCACTGCTAAGAAAGAAGTGCCAAGCTGAACTAGGCGGTTGTTAATGTTAATTCAATATTTAGACTGATCTACAATGACCTTGCTAAAACTACAGACAGACTACAATTCTAAAACAGCAGGCGTCCTCGTTCACAGCTTCTGTCCACTGATTGGCCCGGCAGAAATTCAACTGGAGGAATCTAATTAACGGGAGAAAGCCCAGCCAGTTATAAGAGCAATTTGAATCAAGCGGAATTGCATAGGCAAGCAATGGCCAGGCTAATAATACACAGACAAATTAGATTTTATTTACGTTTTCAACCAAAAAATTTATCCAGTTGTTCCCATTCAATTCAACGTTCATATACTACGTATGCCAATCCGTTCGTTTTGGTTCTTTCCCTTCTTTCTTCCTTCAGCAGTGGCTGTTGAAGCAGTGGCCCACTTTGCCCAGAGGGATCATTAAAGCTTCATCTTGTTATTTCTACACCTTCACTAACCTTCTTCCCTCCTACTCCTCCCTCATCTTCATCTCATCTTTCTCCCTAAAGTTTTCCTCCCCAGAGGCCCCTCTTTTCTCAGCACGTCCCAACAGCAGCGTAAGCATTCTCTCCCGGGTGGTGAGGTTCAGTCTCGCGGAGGAAAAAAAAGAGATTGTTGAGCGACTTATAATGACTCTCCAATATTCCCTTCAGAAGACACACCGCTTTCAACTTCATCGTCTTCCTCTGAACTCTCCCTGTGTTTGTACGGGGAATGCCGCGGATGGAGTTTTAGAGGTTTAAAGCAGTAAACAGAATTGACGACAGAGAGACAAACAGTGTGTGTGTGCGCGTGTGTGTTAGCATATCTGAGAGAGCCACCCACCTCACACTTCAGGTGATTTTATTTGGCTCCTTTTGCTCTTAGATTTAAACAGCACACTGACAACTGAAAACTGATTACAGAAAGAGCAAAAAATACGCACCCAGTTAGAAGCTGTGAAGACAAAAAAAACAGGAGATGAAAAATACGCACTGCCGTATATTTAATAATTAATTTTTTTGTCCTTTTTGTTCTCATTCATTTTTTTCCTACCACTTTCCAAAGCAGATGTTAATTTTAAAAAATTCTCTTTAATACAAAGCTGCTTTAAAGACAAGCCAAGTCTTTAAAGCAGTTATAAAGGCAGAATATTTTCTATGTATGTTAAATAGGAACTTGGTCCAGATAAAGGAAACTCCTCGTCAAGTTCTCACCACAGGGAAAAAAAGACTATAAAACTGCAGTTTTTCTTTTCCTTTTACCCCCCAATACACCAAAGTGATGAAATTGGTAACTGTTCATTGAACATTTCTTGGTGTCATGTAAAGTACATTGAAATAATAAGTGAGCAAAATATTTTGGTAATTTCAACATAAAACAAAATTAGGAAGTGTGAAATTGTGAGGTTGTGTATAGTACTTTTATTATGAGACTGTTTTTTTCCCATCTGTACAAGTGAAAACCACCAAATTCAGACAGTAAGAGTTCCACCACTAACTAATCTTAAATATTTAGAGAAATGCAGAATTAATTTGGAAAACAATCAGATCACCACCCCGACCATAAAATACAAAATCGTCCTTTATGTGACAGATACATGTTGCCGATACGGGAAGCATTTTGTTCTAGAATTTCATAAATGAACCGATAGACGCGTGTCATACATGTATCAACACTAAATATAACAATAATGAATCAAACACAGAAGTTATTAAGGCAAGTGGGACCTAAACGACCCCCAGGCGGCTACAAACTGGTGGAGAGACGGATACCACACACCTTGCTCTCTCAACATCTCAACGTCCAGGTTGAATGGACCTGAGCAGTGGAAGTCTCCTGTTGTTTAAACAACTTTTCGTCACACAGCCGCGGTATGAACATCGACTGGCTCTGCCACTGGCGCAAGACGCTGTTGCATTGTAACACATGATATGTTAGGTGTAAGATATACCAAGTAGCAAGTTTCCTCAGACCTTACACTCCCCATGACCTATAGAACGTAGTTCGATCACAGCAAATCTGGAAGAACTCAGAGTGTGAAAGCAATCATGATTTGGTTTCTGTCCAACATGTTTCTTACAGCTATTCCCCACATCCTGAGGTCATATCCCATGTTTCATTCACACACTCTGTACACCCCCACACACGGCTTAGCATAGTGATTCTACCACATATGCTGAGAGTCGTCACACCTCCATAGGCCTTAGTTTAATGATTCGGTGAGATGGCACCAGGAAGCAGACTGCATGCTAGGCTCTACAGCTGTGTTAGCGGTATAGCTAGGTACGGAGCACCATAGTTAGCCTACTTTAAAAATTCTCGATGAGTAAATCACATCTGTTGTGTTTTATGTTCCAGTCATGAATCTGGAGACAGTGCTGCTACCAGGATGCTGCCATTCTGATGATAAATCACTTTGTAGATCTTTTATTTTCGTCAGAATAGACAACTTACAAACAAGTACGTTATCGCCCCCTGAAGGCTGGAGTGGAAATAGTTTATCTCTTTTTTAAGTGCAATTTAGTGAGACTGTTGTACTTAACAGTCCTGCTTTTGGAAGCCGGAGTACCTAGAGAGACTAACGCATGCACAGAGAGAACATGCAAGCTCCAAGATGGGATTTGAACCCAGAACTTTCTTGCTGTGCCACAATTCAGCCTTAAAAACTGAAACAGTGACAGCAAATACATTTTACAAAAAGACAAAACTACATTTATTTCTGGAACAATCAAACTCAAATCTCTCATGTAAAATATGACTTAAAGATTTCATCACCTCTCCAATAACCAGTGTTTATTTGTTCCCTTATGAAACTGACACACAATCTAATGGTGTCCATGGAGGACGACAGCAATATATCCTCCAGAGTCTCTGAACCTAAAAGACATAAAAAAGCTGAAATCTTTGAATATGCATATTCATATTCAAGAAATGTCAATATCGTCACCTTCCTAAAGTAATGGCCCAAGTCATTTCTTTGTGCCAAAATCACTTTTGGCCCCCCCAAAAAAATCACCTTGTCTTTTTTGCCAAAATATTATTTGGGTAAAAAAATAAGTCACTTTTGGCAAACAATGACTTACGCCATTAATTTCTGAAGGTGGCGATATTATTCTTAAGCTGCCTTACTTCAGGAACTCAGTTGCGTGACTGAACACGTTACACAGATTAATTCCACACAGATTCTTTCAAAACTTAATTTCTGTTAGTTGTGATTATTTTCTGCTCACAGCACAATGAAAGATTAGAATATTCCACAAGACCAATAAAAAAAACACTTAGACAGAAATGTGGAGTTCATTAAAAACAAGTTTAAAACCAGCTGAAATGTTATTTTAAACAATGTCCTTTTTACCTGAAAAACGAGCCGTACTGAATGTGACTGTCCGCTGCAGCTAGGACACCTTTTACTCAAAAAGTCACTTTCTTTGTATGCATTTGCTGTGGTTCACAATGACTCTTTAAGATTCCATATAAACTAAAATCTAAATAAGCAGACCCTTTCAAGAACTGAAGCCATGCAGCACTGCAGCTCCTCCTTTGGGATTCCAGCTTACAGAGGCCTTGGATTGAGGACTTGATTTGTTAGCTGTACCATCCTCCTCAGAGTAATAGGATTCTGCCACATACTTGATTCTTTTTTGATGAAATCTTTACGCGGCTCATGCATTTTTGATTTGTTGATTTTTATCAGATCAATTCCATAGCAGACAACAAGCGGAGCAGAAGAACTCCAATATGTTTGAATCCTCTGCTGACTTTCAGTTTAGAAGACTTTCAATAAAACTGATGAGGAAAAATTAAACAACGCTCCAATCAGATGGATGGTACCTGGGTAGAACTGCGATACGGCACGTTGAAAGTTTTCACACCCCTTGAACCGGTAAAGTTTTTTTCTATTACTGTAATTATTGGGATTTGAAGTGAAATTGTCACAAAGTAATGCCTCAACGTGACGCTCAAATATGAAATATTCTATACAGAAATATATACAGTGCCTATAAGAAAACTGTTTGTTTTTCTTTTGTCAAAAATGCCACATTTTCTTAATAATGACTGATTTGTAAAAGCAATAAAACAGATAAAACATCCAAGTGGGTAAATACTTTTTATTGCTGCTATAGTCAATTTATTGAAATTATATAGAAAGATTAAAATGTAATAATGTGTTCTATATCAATCCTAGGGATAAAACAATGCACTCAATTTGAGTTTATTATGTCATCTGGTAAAACGTTTGCCATCTACATTCTACTGATTACATTGAACCGTTATCTTTGAAGAATTTCATACCACAAGGAAAGAAACCATGATTTATATAAGCCCTTTGCAGAAAAGAATAAACAGCAAACATGTTCCTTGGAATATAATGATCAAGATGAAATATAGTTGTAATTTAGAGAAAATGTTGAATGCATGACTAAATTAGTAATGGGACTTGATTAACATTTTTAATCAAATTAATTGCAGGACCTGTAATTAATCTTAATTTATTCAAAACCAAGACGCTGACAATATAAGTACGGTTTCCAATTCAGGCACCCTTTTTGATGCTAAATTGTTGAATAAATAGACATATGGGCTCAAGAACAAAGATATTTATTGTTTTTAATCTGTCATTTAGATCTTTCAACCATCCGAAGTTCTAAACTATCCATCCATCTTTCCAGTGTTTCATGAACTCCTGATAAAAAATATGGACGGTGGACGCTGACATTAGCATTGGGGACGTCTGTGCTGCTGCTACATGTTTAGCCTTGAATAGCTTCACTGATTGGCTAACTCCTTTTAGCACAACTTGAACACAACAATTGCTTCTTCCAGTGTCCAATCAGATCAATTTTTGAAACAAAAATTACCAGTGAGCCAAGAGAAGCAGCTTCGTCATCCATTGCTGTTGTTTGCTAATGTTGCTTGTGCATCAGACTTACAGGTATAACAAAATACATTAATATGAAGGTTGAGGGTGGAACCTTTGTATGTAAAAGAAAAAAACTATTTTTAGCACATTAAAATCCATGTAATTAATTAATCAAAATTAACGAGTCAAGAGCCCGGCCCTATATTAAATACAATAGAACACTCTCTAAAAAGTGTCTTTGAAATAACTATATCAGATGTAAATAAATTTTATTTTGTTCTAAAACAATTCAGTCATTTAATACAGCATTCAGTTAGACATTAGCGTTCTCATTATCATTACAGAGCATGAATAGAAACCCCACAATCATATAGATCAGTGATGAAGAAATCAAGCGCACCCTTTCACATGGAAACATGCACAAGTCATAACTGCTGCTGTAGTCTGCTTATATATCAGCTTCAATTCACTCCTGATTACATGAGAGACACGAGTAGACCTAAAATGTCAATCTATGTTATGTCTGAGCCTTTAGAGCACAAGTGTAAGTTCAATCTTGAGTCTTTGTGTTTCTGGATTACCACAATCAGAAAAGTAGTTTCTTCATCTGAAATATAACAACTGGCAGCCTTCCCCGCATCACGACTGGGTAAGCCGTGTCTTGCAAAGTACAACTTATTTATACACTGGAGACACAGAAGCACACATCATAATCAGTGCCAGGGCGTCCAAAATTGTTATGGAAATTAAGGACAAGGTGTGCACTGTGCAACTTTTTCGATAATATCAGCACAAAATTTACTAGAGACAGCGCTTTCCCAACAAAGAAACAGCAGGATATACTGTAAACACTCGACGGTTTACTCTTCTCCGAAACCACAAGATTAGGTTAGAAAGAGCAAGCAGTGGAGCCTCCACTCCTCTGATTGGGTTTACAGTGGCCAGCGCAGCCCGGCACAATCCCTCATATCTTATTTTAGCAGGTGCTCCTAGGCTGGAGCACAAGACCCTGCTTTGTGTATCATGTTTGCTGCATGATGGAGGATGGAGGATGCTCAGGGCTAGCGAGGCCCATTGGTTCCCAGGGGACACCGGAGCGAACAGCCGACTGTACTGCTGCCCAGGCCTGCCCTGCTTCCCAAGGGATGACAACAGACGCAGAGGAGAGGCAAGCGGAGCTATTTATAGAGCAGGTAAAAAGGAGAAGTAAGGGGAAAAGAAGTGACAGAGAAGGACGGATGAGTTGAATACAAAAGAGAGGAAAGTCTATAAGTAAATGACAGTGTACTATCTGTGTGCGCTGGTGTCCACTGAGAAGTAGGTTGATGTTTTCGCAATGACTGCTGAAACGAAGGGAAAGTCGTGACTCGTGGTTTAACCGGCTGCAGCGAAATTTCAACAAAGTATGGCTGGGCTTATTGATTTCTGGTTGGGAAAGTTCACCCAGAGGTTAGCTGGGTTGAGCAAAGAAGCAGAGCGAAAGAGAGCGGGGAAAATAGTAGAAATTTTATCAATATACACTCAACTTGCAGCCTCGGGAAGCCTCTGATGTTTTTATATCAGCCTTGCCCTCACTCCACTTTAATAAATAAAAGTACTTGCATTCTTTTTCATTTTCCCAGTCAGAGTGCGCTCCATCCGCAGGCCCCATGCTGTCAGCTTGAGCTGTATGTACGTCTCTATTTCACGCAGACGCCCTTTAATCATTTTCATCATTTCAGCGAGCTGACATTTCACATAAAGAGCTCTTATCATCCCAGGCTAATGCCTAATGATGAATGGGGATAATTACTGTCAGTCAGCATGTCTCACACCATGGTCACGTCGCTGTTCCTCCTTCAGAGAGTGCCTACCTTATGACAGAAAATAGACCACAATATCTATAGAAACACGTTAGGCAGAAATGAATACAGGTCATAATAAAAGTGGCCGTGACTCCAAGCCTTCAAAATGTGCAGCGGAGGGGTAGAGGAGTGTTCTTTGGTGATTCCATATGTCTACCACAGACAGTGCTGCAAGGCTACAAGAACAGAAACAGAACGATATTGGATTTTAGTGTTTTCTGTGCAGTTCTATTTGTGCAATACTTGCAGTATTTTTTGATCGCTGGGCCATGAAATCTGTTTTTACTCTGACTAATCAGTTCATAATTACAGAGTAGGTGGCCTTTTAGAGCAATGAAAGGTCTTTGAGAGCATAAGAGGAAGTCGGCCAAATGTGTCATCTATGAATATTTGCTTAGATACAGATAACAGTCTCACATAACATCATCGTGCTGCAATTTTAAATCAAATACCCAGGGTGCATTCACACCAGCCCCTTTTAGTCGGCTTTGAACCAACTCTAATTTGTTTGCCTATAAGGTCTGGTTCATTTGGGGAGACATGAATGTTCAATCGAACTCTGATGAGGATCAAAAATGTGAACTCTGGTCCGCCTAACAACCTAGGTTCATCTGAAGCCAACTCTGGAGTGAATGTGAATGTCTTACAGACCAGAGACCACTCCAAAAGCAGGAAACCAACTACAGTGCAGGGCATTCTGGGTAAATACAACCAAAACAAGCGTACAAGTCTAGCGCTAAAGGGAGAAATGTCTTATGGTTTTTTGTCAAGGACAAAACAAATCCTATAACTGCCACAATCTGACACCACTCTGACTTTTTTGCATTTTGTGAAGAAGGAAGTTGTGCTGTGTGTCTTCTTTGGAGGTTTTCATGTTGTCTCAATTAGTGGTTCTTAGAACAGTGCTACTACCACAGGCGAAGAGGGTAAACAGGTTTTACAAAGGTTTGGATTTGTTGACAGTGCAGTGTGAAAGTAAACCGGACCAGCTGAACATGTAACAAATGTTGCAACTTTCGTCCCAAATCTAACAGATTCTACTGAAGTATCGGGTGTAAAAACACCAGAAATACCAATTTTTCTTCAAATGACTTTATAAAAAAAAATGCATCATTACCTCCTATTTGATTAATTCTTCCTCACTAAAACAAAAAGAAAAAAAACTTATTGGAGTGTATTAAATATGAGATTATTTCTGTTGTTTATATTAGTTTCTAAGTGTACTATTTATTAATTGTTGAATAAAGTTAGTTTTTTGAAAGCTAGCTAAACATTTAGTTTAAAATTTAACTAAGGTTGGCTGAGCTAAATGTTCTCATACACAGTGAACGGCGCTGTGCTGAACGGCAGGGCGAACATCTTATGATGTTCTTAAGACTTGTGGTTGAAGAAGGTTCAGAGTCAAACCTGTAAGATAGCTAAGCTTTTCACCCAGCCAATGAAAGACATCTGACATAATATCTTGTTCGAATAGAATTGAAACATTACAATTTCAGCAATGTTTTAAATCTTATTTTAAATTTAATTATTAATTACATTTTTATGCAATTTAACATAGTGCAATGTTGTGACAGGTGTTGTAAAAACTTCCACTTTACTTCAAAACAAAGTTCAACATTAAGACCTAATTCACATAGACATCCGTCTTACTGCAATCAGTTGGTCTGGTTTACTAAACAGAGAGAAAGGACTCTTCTGACCGCTATTTTTATGTCCCTCGGGCATCAGATATGTTCTGTACGTCATAATAGGACTGCACTGCCATTTCTTATAAACCTATGTATTGCTCTTTTTTTTCTCTCTGAAAGTTAATTGCTCTCTTAAATGATAATAGGATTTCAAAGGCTGGGCTGAACAATTCTAGGCAATGTTTAGATTAACTTTAATGAAAGTAATGAAGGCTTTTCATTTACTATATGTAAATTCAAATGATTCCATAAAAAAACTAATTATGAAAACTAAGTTGGCGGTGAAGTCTGTTTCGATGACCAGTTGAAAGGTCTCTTTACAGAGGTTAAATGTTCTCAATAAGTTTTCTAATTACTTTCTACAGTCCAGATATGTGATGGGTTCATTGATAATGCTAAAAGCAACAAAAACTAAATACAGCTGGACATCACATGGCTCAGTGGTAGAGCAGACGCACCACATGCAGAGACTACAGTCCTCCATACACTTGTCCCTGGTTCGAGTCCCAGGTCATGTACTGCATGTTTTCACCTCGTTCATGTCCAGTTACAGTTGAATAAAGGCCACTAGTGTCATAAGAAAACCAAAAAAAAACAGTCAAAAGTTCTGTTTTATTCATACTTCAATTTAAAAGTGACTTTGGTACAGTTTCGGAACGATCAATAACTTCAGTCAACTGAAAAAGTACATTTTCTTGCAGTTGTGTGATTTTATCAATATTTTACCAACAAAGTTAATTGATTTCTGGTCTAGAAGGTTTATTCAGAGGTTAGTTGAGCTGAACTTATGATACTGACTGTGTCAAAAATGCTTATATTACATTGGAGTCATTTTCATACGTAGACAATCCGGTGTATGTGTTGTACTTGTGTGCACCACAGTAGTGTTAAGCACTACATCCCACTCAACCTTCTTCATGCCTGCATGTTTTAAATTTATGTTTGACAGTTTTAAGAAACTTTTAATTAGTAGCCCTTGCCTTCCTGGTTCCCTAGGGTTTAAATATTATGTAACATAGATGCATTTCCTTTGGCCACTGGCTGCGTGGCAGTACAAGGACCCATGTTTATGTTGCCTGCAGTACAACCTGCAGTAAGAAGGATAGTATGGGGAGATGAAATAAATACTACCACTACAGAAAAGAGTGGCAAGTTTCCATAACAACTATCAGATCATATGTGACGGCAAACTGATTCTGATTTAGTGACCAGATTTATTTATTTTTTTTAGATTTTAGAGATTGCTCAAGGCAATTTTTCTATTGCTATGAGCAATAGAAAGATTTCTCCCCAAGTGTTGGTATATGTCAGTTTCTTCATTTCTAACACTCAATCTGATGTAATGCTTCTGTTAATTAGGTTTTTCTTCCTCACCAGAATATTTAGTCAGAATGTGACACATTGTTGTAATAATTGAACAATTGGCATAAAAACTTAAACACACACTCTGTTTACTACCTCACAGGGATACATGGCCTGTTTTGTTAATCTACTATCACAGTGAGACAAGGAATAGATTTGTGAATAAAGAGGGATTGTATGAACATGAGGCAGTTGATGCAGACCTGTCATTTTCCTTCTGCCAGACTTGTCTAGTCCATGTTGAAATATTTTTTAAAGTGTTCAACCATGAGAAAATACAAACATACAAACTGTATGTGTTTTTATGAATTGCAATAGGTGAATCACAGACAAGGGGCTGATGCAAGACATTGAAAACCTTCCGTTAAAACGAAGTCAATCTCTTTTCTCTTTCTGTCTGATTTTTAAGATAACTTCACATAAAGTATCATTTTCTAAACTAGGATCTTTTATGTAGGTATGACTCTGTGTACATATTCCTGTAGAGATGTCTGGATAAACTGGCAGGTGAGTTTTTCTACTAATTCACTATTTAGACAAGACTTAAGTTTCTAAAAATCATTTACATATTTCATTTCTGTCTTGGTTTTTGTTTTTTTGTAAGAGGGAAAAAGTAACATTTCTATTTACCAGAATGTAGACTTTTAGTCAGAGTTTTTTTAAAGTTTGTAAAATGAAGGACTTTTCAGCATTTCAACACTATAAAGCACCAGTGATACTTTCTTAGACCAGTTGGTGAAGGAGACTGGTTGGTATGCGATTTATTTTTTACAGGATTTTCCACAAATATCAACATCCCATGGGAGAACATGTACCCATCCTCTTTATTGCAAAAGATACACGTTTTTATTTATTTTAAAAACTTAGATTTGTAAAATTTTTCTTACAACATGACAAATTTAGAAAATCTATAGTAGATTACTAATCAAAACAAGTCTTTGTTCAAAAGGTAATGTAACATTTATGATTGAATGAGTTTTATTTAGCTGGGCTGAGGGAAAAAATGGTTGTTTGGACTCTGAAGGTTGTAGACTCCTGGTTTAGCTGACAGCTCCATCATGAAACAGAAGACAGAACAGGAAGAGGTCTGCTTTGACCTGTTGCAAAATCTTATCTTGAAAGGCAGAGCTTCATTACTCTAACTCAAATAAAAACAACTTTGCTTAAAAATAAAACTAGGAGTGGAATATAAAAAAATGATCTGCAACATTCATTCTGATACATTTTTAGTTTCCTATCATATTCTTGTTGAAAATTCAAAAAGTTGCTCAAATATGTTTAAAAGACTATAACGTAAGCTAATTTAAAAAAATCTATTTAGGAAGGTTGTATGTTCAAAATGTATTTAGAATGGAGTCAAAGTGACAGATTGTTCCTTTGTTTAAAAGAATAAATTACTGTCAATCTATTTAAACAATTCAAATACACCCTAAATCAACTGGCCAAATATTATGCATAAAAACATCAAAGTTGGCAAAAATAAAATCCCCCCCCAAAAAATGACGGAACCCAAAGTCTTCTGCAAAAACAGCCGTCAAAGTATTTTTTTTAATCTGATCATTTACCTTCCAACTAATCCCTAAGAACAAGTCGACTCTATTTTTCAGAAACAGACTTACACCACCTTTACTGTGTAAATAATACATGTTTGAAAAAAATGTTAAATTCTGAGCTGATCTTTTATTTTGGTATAACCTACAGTCCCCCAGCAGTTTAGTGGGGTTTGCCTCACGGATCCAGCGCAGAAATAAAGCAAACAGATCATTAAAATTGGAGGAGATGTTACGGCTTGTGTGTTCAAAGCTGTTTCAAAGTATTTTAAACTATGGCAGTTGTGTTATTAAGCACATCTTATATTCAGACACCAGCTTCTCAAGTCATTGACCTGGCCATTTTAATATCCTTAGAAAAAATAAATTTGTTGAAATGTATTGTCTAAAATCAGTAGTACATTACTCATCATTTGTCACATATGTTGAAGCGTTTTAATTCCTATAAATTCTACACATTTTGTAAGTAAAGCAGCTCTGATTATTCACAGAGTGGCAGCACAAACCTGCAGTTTGACCTTAATAGCTGGAACGCAGCACTGGGAACCGGCTGGCAGGTTTGCCTGTGGTAATCAGAAAATAATAGACTTTCATTGGACCTGCATTAAACTTAATGAACATTTAAATCCTTTGAAGGATTAAAAGGAATTGAGAGCATTTTATCAGCAAATATCAGCTAGGTGCTCCCTCCGAATGTTTCTAAAGACACCAGCTGGTGGAACTTGAAGAAGGTGTGTTTTAGACAGCTGCCACCCCCTCTTTCCCTCTCTTGATCTCACTGTGTGCACTCTGCGTGCGAGCGGAGCGCTTCTCTCCGTCAGCCTCCATCACGAAGCAGCTACTTTGTTTTAAACTCATCTGCTGTTCGTCTTGTCAGCCTGCACCTGAGTGGAGGCCGTCCCTGCAGAAACACCTCTTCGTGACTCCGCTGAAGGGAGCATCACAAGGATTTTCTCCCAGGAAGAACGTGCCAACACAACCACAACACCAGCCCATTACCAGGCTGCCAAGCCTCGACTACAATCATTTCTCACATTTCAGCTCTATCCTCGGCTATCCCAAGGAGAGACCGCACACCCTGCATGCTAGAAAAGTGTAGAAACGTGTATTTACCAGCAGCAGCACGAATGCAATCACAGAGCACAGCAGAGTCAGCTCACCGCCGCTGATCTGTGGCCAGCCCGGCATAAGGATCTGATAAAGGTCTGGACGGCACACGGGAGAGGCCTCCACCTCGGGGCGCGTGGCCTTTTACCGCTCTGAGGACATATCGATCTGGTGACTCCAACATTTCTGTTGACAGCTGGCTAACAAGGTTGATGTCTTCATAGACACCGGTGACTGCAGGAGGAAAACTCTTGGAGGGTCAAACATCAGTAACCTGTGTAAAGAAAAACCAGGCAGGACGGGAGAAAAGGGAAATGTTTGCGTTCCAACCTCACTAAAAATAAAGACTCTCTCCTGAGGAGGAGAGGAGTTCGCTTTACAGAGCCTCGACTGTCAGTCTGAATGAACGGAGAAGAACCGTGTTGTAAATTTAGGGACCAGACAGAATAGTTTGCAATAGTTAGCTCATAAAAGTAGTTGAACGATAAAATGAAAAGACTTTCGCTCAGAAAGTCTGTGAAAGGTAATTAAACACATGATTAGTGATTAAAGTATATTGAGCTCAGATTATACATAGAACTTATACCAGATTATACATATATATATATATATACATATATTTTAAAACAGTTAGGATCCCCAATATTATTTATATATTTCTAATTCTCTATTTCCTAAATGCCCAAAATATTATATAAAATAATTCAGAAATAACCAACTAGTTTATGCATAGTTCCTTTAAATTTCAGTAATTTAAAAGACTGCCACTTAAACACCATGATTTAAGCCAAAAAATATTTTATTAAGGTATCTTGTGGAATTACTGGCCTTTAGTGACGGCAGTCAGACAATAAGTGGGCATCAGTAAAAAGGAAAGCCTGAAAGGTTCCCAACCTTCAAAAAAGGTCTGAAGGTTGGGAACCGTCGAGAACTGATAGATCCCACTTCTACATGAGTGGGGCTGAATGAAGAAAAGGTGTACCATTTCAAACACAAATAGGACGATTCCTAGTTGTTTCAGGTTTTAGTTTGTTATTGTAGTTGCCTGGCCAGTGCCTACCAATGCAATTTCGCTCGATTCTAATCTCACTTCATCGGCAGGCTTGGTTTTCTCCCATCACTCAGATAGATGCAGTAGAATTTCTACTGAGCCAATCAGCGAACAAAATAAGTTGTGAATGTTGTTTTTCTGCACTGTTTTAGAATTGTAGTCTGCCTGTACTTGTAGCAATGACAGAGGAGGAAGTGAAGGAAGCCGTTCAGTCCGTGACGGTCACGCTTCCAAACATCAGCATTAACAGCCGCTTCATTCAAATCGGCATTTCTTTCTTTGCAGTGGAGGATGGTTGTTTATAGCGCAGAAAATTTTCTGTAAGCTTCATAGAATCAAACTGCCGCATTACATACATCACGGACAATCGTTAGTGATGTAAAATGTAAAACTTCAACGGAGTCCTTCACCTCCAGGAATCAATCATTGCTCAAAGGCTGAGAGCCCAGATCCTCTGGGCGAGGAAACGTGTAGAACAACAAACTGGTTTATATCAGCCAGGCATTTAGCAGACAGTAAAATATGCACATGAAAAAAGTGCACAAAAGTGATATACTTTCTGTAAACGTGATAAAATATTTTATGGCGCATCTTTAAACTGAGAAAAATTGTATTAAAAACAGAAAAGAAACACATAGCACAATTCCAAAGCTGTTTGTCAAGTTTGGTTTACTGTGTGATTTCCCATTTGAAAGGGATAGTCTCTATTATGAAACTTAACTTAACTTAATTTAGCTGATCCATCTTTATTTTTGTATGATGGTCATCATAGTTTTTAGCCTTCCAGCCACATAGGATAAATACATTGTGAAATAATCAAACAGATTCCCACCCCTTTAAACCAATTATTCCAAAAGTATAATAAATAGCAAATATTTTATAGTGAAATTCAACACCAATACATAAATTAGCATATTTATCAACATTTTGTTAAATATATTTTTAGTCAAAATTCTATTCAACATTTATTCATTTTCACTTTCTGCCATAAACAATAAACACTGAGTGTATTTTTTTTTAAAGCTACTCGCTTGATTTCATTTGAATATTAAAACTGTTCAGTACAACAATCAATCAGAGTCCATCTGCTGCTCCAATGAGATTCAGGAAATGAGCGACAGCATTGTGAGGCTTACCGACTGTCCTTCACAGTTTGTAGAAAACTTTTGCACAGTTCTGACTTTACATGTGCTACCAGCACTGTTTGCTTCTCATGCTGTGGCACTTCTTCAAACAGGAGTGACAGGTCAGTCACACCAAAAGTACCTGCGCTCTCTGATGGCTAGGAGTTTGAGTCCCTCTGGTTCTCATCACTAAGAAGCAGAGAAGCTGCAGAAAGGTGCAGCAGAGGGGAGTGGCTACCTAGCAGTTCGCCAAAACATTGTTTAAAGCGGTTTAAGAGAACAAGGGACAAATGGATACCAAGGGAGGACAGAAGAAGGACAAGCGTGTTGTAGTGAGAAGAAAGAGACAAACAGGTCAGAGGACTTGGTTGCGGTTTTGATGAGACACTGTGGGTGTGCTAACATAGCAACACCAACTCCACGGTTGTTAAGAATGTTCCAAAACCCCGCAGTCGGAAAACCACAGCATGGCGACTGGAGACTGGACTTTGAATGCTTGTAAGCGAGCAGAGCTGCTGAGTGAGCTTTGAGAGGGATATTTTGGACTTTGGACCGCACTGGAGAAGAGGAGTTTCTCCTGAACGCTACTTAACTGTGAGTGTGTGAGCAAGTCTGGGTCCATGTTTGGAAATTGAGTTGTTGTTGTAATTATAAAATATAGAAAGTTACAGAGAAAAAAAAAATCATTATCTGGGTAAAATAAAAACCTGCTGCGAGTGACTTTTATTATTGAATGCAAATCTAATATGTAGGAAACTCAATCAGGGATAAAATAGAGTCGAAGCACGTGGTTTGTGTTTTGAAGACATTTAATTTAGTTTTTCAAAATGAATTTTGGTTTGTTTTAAATTGTGTTCAAATTAAGAACATCATTTATGTTAGTGTAAAACTGCTTATTGCATATTTGGTCATTAGAGTGAATAGTGAATCACTCCACAAAGGCCAACATGTAGGAGTGATTTGTTTTACATAATAAATATCCCCAAAACATCCATCCTTCCATTTTCTTACAGCCTTGTCCCTAGTGGGGTCAGGAGGTGCTGGTGTCTCTCCAGCTAACGTTCCGGGCGAGAGGCTGAGTCACCCTGGACAGGTCATCAGTCTGTCGCAGGGCATCCCCAAAACAACCCACCTGAATGAGTAGGTATTGTTGATATAAAATAATTAACATCTGGGCTCCCAAACATCAATTTATACTTGGGTTTTATCACCAAACCAATTTGGTTTATAATTTTCTTTTAAATTAATAAGAAGCTGATAGTTGATTTTTTTGGAGGGGGTAGCGGGGGTGGGGGGGGGGGGGGGGGGTCATTGTTTTGTCATTTGAGAAATGCCTAGTTTAATCAGAAACAAAATTATTCATTTAAAAATCATTTTAAACCTAAATCTATCAGGGGTATGAATAACCTCAGCTAAAAATCAAGAACTAAATTCTACTTGAGTCGATTTAAAAAGATTTTCACTGATCCCAAAGGGAATGTAAATAAGTAGCCACATGCACTTTAAGTCAGCACCTCCTAAAACAGTCGATAAATTCAAAATGTATTTTTATTTATACAACAGAAGCCTGTAGCTATATACGGAATACACACTCTCTGAATTCAGTGATTTTTAAGTAATTGTGTTTATCGAGCTGAATATGTTCTCTAATACCATTCTGCTCACAGTCATAGTTAAGAAAATAGCCTCATTTATCAAATTAAAAATACATTTTCAAAATGACCTTTGACCAGATATTAAACATACTTTTTACCAAGTTCAAATGTTCTTTATTGGCCATAATAATCTAACCTTAAATGTCATGATTTCATTTGCTGGAAGCAAAAAATCATAAAAATGAGCAGAAATAAAGGCTTGAAAAAAAGTCATGTGTAGCTAATCTATTTAATGAGTTTCCCTTAATGATGGAGTTACTGAAATACATAAACTTTTCAATAAGGCTCTAATTTATTACAGACATTACAGGACTACATTAAAACACAGGAAGGTAAATATTCAGAGCAGACTGAGGCAGGTAATCTACGTTCAGATGATAAAGTTTTTTATGTGTGAAAAGCCACATACTGATACCAGTAATCTGTGTTAAAATTTGAAGCATAAAAGGCTTTGGGGCTGAAAGGTATCCTGTCAGAGAGGCTGCTGAAGTGTCCTTGAGCTATGTGGCTTAAGCAGCTTCGCTAAGCGTAATAGCCGAGAGGCTTTTTCTCTCTCTAATGTACGGAGATGAGGTTTCCTCTCTGAGCTATTAACCGAGACGTAGTTTCTTTTCACACAATGCTGCTAAATACAAGCCTGGTCTCCTGCTGACTAGAAGAGTTGAGTAAATGAACAGCTGTGTCTACGTCCACGGCAGCAGCGATCTAAATCAAACACTTTTTTTTTCAGCGGACAGATTTGTCTTTACATTTTCTTGCTGAAGGAGAAGAAAAAAAAAACTATCCTCCCAGCAGTGTAGTTGCTTTCAACCTCGGTGTTTTTGTTTCAGTTGCTTCTATATTTCATCCTCAAATCTTAAAATAAAGCAGATAAAAAAAAAACAAATTGCCACACACTCTTCCTGCCTCTGGGTCCCTATTTCCCCAGTTGGTCGTCCTGCAGCAGAGGTACGTGTTAATAATCATCCACCTACGGTTTGCTCATTAGCAGCGAGTCCTGTTCTCTGCGTGGGTCTTTTCATCTTCCTCAGAACGAACGACAACCTGAAGGAAAGCTCGCTATCCTCCTGCTGCACGTGGCAGTGAGAGAAATCAGGAACAGCGCTCGCAGATAGAAGGGGCTGTGTGGAGAAAATCCTGATTCCGTCTGCGCTCACACCAGATGCCTAATATAAAGTACATTTGGCTCACACATCACCTGACCAAACACAGATTCAAATATAAGTTTGCTGTCAGTCTCTTTCTTATTGGCAATCTATGATTTATCTAGGGAGTGATGGCCTGTGGGTTTTTTTTTTATTTATTCCACATTTGAGTTTAATCTCATGTTTTTGAGAGACAAATGTGCACAAAACTATTCCCATATTCTTCTAATGTCAAACAGCTCAAATTTGCAACTGAGCTGTTAAGTCTGGTCACGCAATAGCACAATAAAAATCATGGCGGCAATGGATGTAAATACTTACATAAGACACTCATATTTCCGCCATGGTGCAAGCACTCATCCTCTACCAGAAAAGACGTCTGCATCTTCTTCAGGCATTGGAGCATCAAACTCCTTATACTTGCGAACGGCTACAAATGCGGCGTTTTGGGGGAAATTGTACTTGACAATTTTACAGAAGAGCTACGGATTCAACACTTAAAAGGACAAACCTAGCTTTTGATGAAACGTGCGATGCTGTGAGAGCTCTGGTGGCACCAGCTGCATATTGTCCAAGGAGGCCGGTGTGAACAAATAAGCTGGTATGTGTACGCAAATTTCAATACTGTTGAAAAACCACCTCAACCTAGGGCAAAAAAGTTTTATCAAAAAATCTGATTTTTTTTCAAATTGCTATGTTTCCATTAAGGAAATTTGATTTTGGGATTTCAATTTGAGCAATTTTATGGTCAGTGAAAATGCATCCAGTGAGGTGTTTTCTAATTTGTCACAGGATGCTCACAGTAGAATTTCCCCTCCCTCACCTGTTGCTGGACAATGTCAACTAGAAATGCAGAATTTCTCAAACATTTCACAACATATTTTAAAGAAGAACAAGATTTCCACACGTTACCAGAGAAACGTAGGAAGATCTCAATTTAGCTGATTTTTATACTGCAAACACAACATTCTTCAGAGCTGAAGATGTTATAGAGGTAAAAAAAATTTACATTAGCGTGGATTAATGTTAAAGGTGTGCAGAACAATAGGCATGACAGCCGTTTATTCAGCCAGGCACAAAAGGGAGTTAGACTCAAGAGAGTTAGGACATAACACAGCAGTTTCTCCTTTTCATCCTTTTCAGAAGTTCAGTTATGCCTACCATGCAGCCGATTGGATAGCTGGGATACGATAAAAGTGCTTCAATGGGGAAAACACCCTTAGTAACGGCAGCCACATTAATGTGCAACTATGTTTCACTGCAGAGCTGTGTAACACCGGTTTCCATCTCTTTCTCACAAACACACATAAGGGAGAAGATGCCTGATAAATAATCAATGATAAATCATAGAAATGCTACTGTATAGTTACAATAAATAAACTGTTTAACAATCAAACACACCTCATGGCAAATCAGAGCTTCCCCTCTCCAGTATTGAGTTAATCACATGAAGCTGAACTTGGGGAAAAAAAATCAAACAGCTTCTGATATGGTTGACTACTCTGTTTTTAAGTGTGGACATAAAACCAGTTTGAGAGCTTTGTCTTGTTTTAGTTGTGTTATGTACGGACACCTCTGTCTCAAGCAGGATTTAAGTGAATTTGCAGATTTTCTGTGAGGTAGAGGGAGGAATATTTTTTGGAAACATGTTTTGTTTTACGATAAATATTTCAATTTCATGACAGTTTTGATCTTCAATTTATCCCCGTATTAGACAAATAATTTCTACATTATTTATAATTGTGAGAGAGGAATCGGAGCCAGCTAAAATCTGAAACGGCAGGTCAGAGCTCTATAAAATCGGTGATCAAACAGTGGCGAAAAAATCTCATGTTGGTAGTTCTTTAAAGACACAAAGGCAACAAGCTCTGAGACTCATCGTTCGACTGACGTTGTGAGTATTTATACTTATAGCTACTTTAGCAGGTATTTATTTCTGGTTAGGTGTTAAGTATGATCACTGTGTAGAGTCGTTCTAAAAACCTTCCATTGTCCAAGAATAGCGTGCTAGCTCCCTCGTCTTTTAGCTTATACTGACGAGACGGAATTAGAATTTCTGCCTCGATCTTCCAGATACTCAAATATGAGACTGAAGAAAAATCATCAAACTCGGATTTCTATCAGAGATACTGTCAATGCACGCTCCATTTATTCATGTCTGTTTATCAAAAATAACAACTATATATATTTTTTTATGATTAAATAGAAATTTACATGAATTCAACAATTGCATTATTGGAAAAAAAAGGGGGGGAATTTGTCGTTTTCTTTCTCATTGATTCTTTTTAAATCACATGCAGCACATCAAACCTATATGTGAAAACAATGCAATGAGTGCCTTCATGATGAAGTAGGGACACAAATATAAACTCTAAAACAGACACGCAAGTCTAAAATTGCGAACGTTGTACGAACGACAAAAAAAAAAACTGCATTGACCAAACCGGTTATTTCTTTTATTAATCGGATAAATTATAAGATGTAATTGTCATCTCTGTATGCTTTGTTTCACTTCAAAATCTTGTTTAATTTCTATCTATTTCAGAACTTCTTGGTTTACTTTTCACAGATATTGTAGATGTATTTTTTTCTTGTCGCAAGTGGCCTTACAATTATCAAGACATCTGAGACAGTAGAGTGTAAGGGGGGCTGCTGTTACGATCATTGTTCATCTAAGTAGTAATCCATTTAGAATTGAGTGCCACTCTTTTGTGATGCATACTTTTAGTTTTGCCACCTCCAAAAAATAAAATAATACCATATATACTGGCTCCAAAGACTAGTTTTGACTTTTGGTATATGTTTTTAAATATAGCCCATTTTTATTCTTTTATAAACTGAGCCTTCTGTCTTGTCAAGGATTAAATATACTTTTCCATAAATAGGAAGATTCTTAATTGTGGCAAAATATTAAAAATGTACGTAAAAACAGAATAGATAATGAAAATGAAATAAAGAAAACAAACCTAACAAGGTTCTGCACTCAATCCCAGCTGAATAAATATTCTACCTTTGACTTTCTACCATGCAGTGGACTCTGTGCAAGATTCAATATTCCTCTTTTTTGTTAAGAAAACAGACATAAAATAGTTTTTCCAAACATTATTTGATTTCTATTTTTATATTTTGCTTCCTCGTGTCCAGACTTCATCTCTGCACATATAAATTAATCTGCACATACAGTACAAATTTGGCTTTGGTACAAATAAGATCAAAAGTATAATTCAGAACTTGGTCGTCAAGAAACGATCGGCTGTTTACATCTACGTACAAGGGAAGATTGAAGCAAACCTAGAATATATACATTTTATAAAACAAAGAAGAAAGACAAAATGGCTGGCGGCCCTCGCCTGCTCTGATGTCCTCCATACACAACCTGGTTCATCCAGTGTAGGGGCGTTTGAATGCCTGCCTGTTGTGCAGCGAGGTTTTGCTTGAAGCCTCTGCACCAGTTAAATTTCAAGCTCTTCATTCGTTCCAAAGATGAATTCCTCCATTCAGTGGAAATTAAATATCTGCAGCCCAGTTAAAGTTCAGTTTTAAGCAGAAGCAAAGCAAGAATTTCTTTCCTTAACTTATTTTTATAAATTTCATAGGAAAAGAACTTACTCTCTTTCGAAATCTATGATTTAGTTTTTGGTCCAAATGAGACTTAAAATGTTTTTTTTTTTCTTTGTTTTAAACATAACTAAAGCAGACGTTTTCTTTTCTTTTACTTGCCCGAGTTATTTTGTATAATGTTGAAATCAAATTAATTTCTAATTGTGTGGATTAAAGATAAACCACTGCTCCATTTGAAGTTTTGATATTAGAAATAAAGTGCTTAGAGCATAAGCTAAAATAACTTATTTTAGTTTTGAATATCAGTGTATCCCTGAACACTTTCTCTAAACATATTTCTTACAGTCACAAAAAGTTCTGTTTAGCATCAAAGTCCAACCTTGATAGATGATATTTAGTGAAGGCAATTTTTATGGCTTTGCTTCCAGATTTTTCTGCCCTTCTTTTCACAGTTTGCTATCGGACAACAATAAAACATTCCCACGGACGCATCTTCGTCCAGTCTACTCCGAATTCACAGTTTGTGGCAATGCAATGTTTCAATTAAACTAACCACTGATTTCAGACCTGTGGAGATAATAAGGACAACTATAAAATGACTCCTTGTCTTCAGACTCATTATGAGTTTGTTTACAAAGAGAATCATCTTTCAAAGTTGCCGACTTTAAGCAGGAAAGGGAACGTATCCGCGGTCAGATATTCAAATGGTCATTGTTCAAACAAGAGCAGTGAAGGAAAAGAGGGCATAAAATTTCATACAGATAAAATCTAATGTGATTTTGCAGATATAATTTGAAGTGGGCCTGGATCTCTCCACTGTGACTTTTGTAAAGCGGAAAAGAAGCAGCCTTCGCTCCATGTTCTTGTAAGTATTTACAAAGTTCCACACTTTTTCAGATTTATTTTAGATTTGTCCAACGGGCATAACATAAAACTGAACATTTGGATGAAAAAACACCAACCTAGTTTAGGTCTTCTGATTTCCCTACATTTGAAACAATTCAATACCAAAACTAATTTACAATTCAGTGGTTTGGTAAATGGCTTTTTCACATCTATTTAATATCTATGCAAAAACTGGAATCTTTGGATTAGGCTTAATCTCGTAAAGTAATAGTAAAATAGATCACAGCTTTTGCCCGATTACACCTTTATTTAATTTGTAAAACTCCCAAAAATGAGTGCCAATACTTCTTTGGCATCAAAATTAAGTACTTATTGTCCTTTTTTTTTTTTTTTAAGTAGAGTAATACAGTTACATTTTTAATTTTGAGTGAGTGCAAATTTATTTCTGGAAAATGGGTTGGATAAAACGTTATGTTTTGATGCGGAAAAAAATGTACAAATATTTCTTTTTGTACATTTTAAGAAGTCTGGAAAGTCAAACATTTACCATACTCAATTTTCTTATTCAGAAATGAAAGACAGTTAAAATAAATTCCATATATTCCACACTTTTTAAGAACGCCTACAGAAACCTTACACTTTTGACATCACATTTCAACCGAGTACTAAACTCTTTCTTTCGTTCTTGCAGTGGTGCTGAAACTGGACATTTTCTTGACTCTGACTCTTGAACCTAAACTGAACGGAATAATGAAATATATCAGGGGACTTTGGGCGGTGAGGGACATCAGCTGAACAGGTGACAAAAACAGATTTGCGTCTCCAGGTGGAAAGATGCGGGGCAGGAGGGGAGATGAAAGTACACAAAAAAGGCTGCTGGAAACAATCCATATGAAATGAAAACACTGGGGATACACATGAAGAGGATGTCCTCGGAGAACGCACAGAAGAAGACGCGCTCACGTCACTAACACCAAACACATGCGGCTGTGACCGTCGCTCGCGCGCGCAATCACCAAATAGGCAATTTCAGGATCAGTTCAAACATACACAGATATGTTCAAAGTTGTTCTGGGCAAACTTCTGCCTTCAGACGTACGAAAACACTTTAGAGGATGGTTTAGCTTTAAGCTTCAGAAGAGTACAGAGTGCCAGTCTTACCCTCGTTGCTGCTGGTTCCTGCGGCGCCCACAGCCCTGAGTGATATAGTCCACAGCAGTATCACCGCCAGCCCCGGATCTGAAGCCATGGTTGATCTCCCTCACACTCCGCCAGTCTCCCTCTTGCCGTTCTCCCCCTCTCTCCTCCGCTCCGTCTTCTTTCTGCTGCTCCTCCGTGTCCCCGGGTTGAAGAGAGAGTGTTCAGTGTGTGTCTGGCTGTTGGGAGTGAGAACCTGCCTCCTCCGCGAGCTTCGGTCTGCCGGCTGCCTCGCGCGCGCGCGAGCACATACGAACACGGACTTTCGGCAAGCTGCCGTGGGGTGGAGGGGGGAAGAGGGTTAGCTCGTCCCTTAGAGGAGCGTTAGCCAATCAGAGCCGCACGGCACACTAAACACTCGCGTGTTCACCCCACTTTCTCCATCCCACCTGCCTGGCCAACTCTGATTCTCTGTTTATCTCTCTGGGTCATGAGTTCGGCACACTGCACCACTCTCTGTTATTTACCCTCATTTGTCACTGGCTCAGCTCTCGCAAACACACGCCAACATACACACTCTCACCTAGCCCGTGGCAAGTAACTGACTGTGGAGTGAACCCAAAAACAGCATCATATCTGCAAGGCCAAATGGCATTGATCGGTTATCAGTGTGCTGCGCTGCACTCATATAGGAACCTGAGCTGTGTTCAGGTGTAGCACAGTGTGACTCAACGTGCTGTTAAATATGTGTGTGTCTGTTTGATCTCTAGATCTATTCATCTACTGAACCACAGATCAATGAACCTGTCCTGATCAATTGCTTTCTGCTGTCCCACTCCACACAAACACCTTCATAGACCGCTGCAGTGGCAGCAGGATCACACAAATGGGCTTCATTACAGGAGGAAACTGAGATTTTTTTCCCCCCATTACTGTAGCTAAAATCTGCATTTGACTAACGTGGTGCAAATGATGTTTAAGGATGTAAAACTGCTCAAAGATGTTTCATAATACGGATCTAGCCACGCTGCAGGAGGGACGATGTTACAATGCCAACACAATCCTCTCCATCAGAACCAGGATCACATGACGATGAATTCTCCACATAACTTTATTAACAGATGATGACATCCTGATGACATTTTACTTATTTATAAGTATGCTGTATACTTAATTTGTGTATTGTTGATCTCATTCATATTTATCTCTCGCTATGGATTTTCATGTAATCATTTAGTTGTAGAACAAGCATTACTAGTGCATGTCTCAATGGCCGTAGTATCAGTTAAAAGAAACTATTTATGTTCTAGTATGAAAATAAACAATGACAAATACAAATCCAAGATTTCTAACACAACTGTTTGCAAGTGTGAAGAAAATCAAGACTTCAAGTATATCCGTCTCATACTGCTGCATATTTTTGATTTTATTTGTTTTTCTTAATATTACCACGAATTGTATTAATAATAAAAAATAACAATCCTTTTAACGGGCTGCACACTACCAACTTCTGCCACTGGAGAAGTTGGTAGTATTGTTGCCTTGAAGCAAGATGGTCATGGGTTCAAATCCCAGCCTGGGGTCTTTCAGCATGAAATTGAGCATGTTCTCCCAGTGCATGCATGGGTTCTCTCTGGGTACTCCAGAGTCCTCCCATAGTCCATGTGTCCAACAGCTGGCTGTTAGGTTAACTGGTCTCTCTAAATTGCCATTAGGTTTATGGGATGTGCTTGACTGTTTGTCCTATATTTTTCTGAGTTGGCCTTTGATGGATTGACAACGTCTCTAGGTTGTACTCTGCTCCTAGTACAATGACCTCTGGAGATAGGCACCAACGTCCCCGATGATTGTTTCTCTCTCAACATGTCTCTGTGCTCTAACATGTATAGACTCAGTGTTAGTGATGTTTGTCCAGAGGTCTTCCAGCTAGCTGAGTCTTCAACCGAGCAGTACAGACCTTCAGCTTTGGGGTGTAGAAGGAACTGTTGCAACTTCATTTCATGAAGGCGATAGAGGTTAGTTAAGATGACTGTCAAGCCCAAACTGAGGCAGAGTCATGTGTGCCAAAGTCCTACCTCCCTCACCCTGTCCTCCCCCACAGAGTTGGACACACAGGGGGTTTCTGTGTGACCTTATAATGGCTCCTCCACAGAATCTACAGAGTTATTCCTGTGTGCAAGTCAAAGACTTCAGCAAGGAAGCCACCGACCAGCTGAAGCAGAGGGAGCCGCGTTGTATTCAGCTAAAAGTAGTTATGCTCTGTTGATGTTTTATTCCTTATCTGCAATGTGTTCATGTGTGAGGCTCTGTTTCTTTACCACTAGGCTGCACTGTCAGTCTGCCAGTCTAATAGGCTGTGAGGACAACAACACCGTTATATTCACCCTGACGCTGCAGTCTTCCAGGAACAGACGAGGGGAGAAGAGAGAGGAGGCTGCTCTCTGAACCTTTAACATCATCAACACCCCAAAAACCAACCAAGCAAAAACAGAAGAAAAAGAAACTAAAGAAATCCCTGACTTCTGTC
Source organism: Xiphophorus maculatus (assembly GCF_002775205.1). Taxonomy (NCBI): domain Eukaryota; kingdom Metazoa; phylum Chordata; class Actinopteri; order Cyprinodontiformes; family Poeciliidae; genus Xiphophorus; species Xiphophorus maculatus. Next base: position 32,144,923 of record NC_036462.1, read on the forward strand.
ACCATGTCATGACTACGAGGATTTATGAAAGGGGGAAAAAAAGACACTTTGTGATGGGAAAACAGGGCAAAAGTCTGAGCGTAAGAAAGATGTTTTCAAACCAGAGCAAAAATGTTGCAGTGATCTTTTTGATATATGGCCCAGAGAACTTTCACCAGGCTTTTCTGAGACTGAGAGCTTTACTGTAGTGAAGCAGAAAATACTTACAAAAGTATCAACATCGGTATGTGTGTTACAACAACACACCTCAATGTATTTCTTTACTATTTTATTTGATAGACCACAACAGAGGAGTACACAATGTACATTGGCTGGATACTGTATAGAACAATATTCACTGAAGGAGCCATCTTATCTGTGTGACTGGTATGTTGGGGCAAAGACGGATAAACCGCCCAGTTATCTGCTAAAGTTCTACCCAGTCAGACCCATTTGGTCACATTTCCCTGACCCACTGAGTTTCACATATTGCCGTCCGCTTTAAATGGGACTTAGAAAAGTGTTCATACTGTTCTACAGGCATTCAGACCATCTTCTGAATTATTGTTCTGCCTCAACATTCCAAGAGTGGAGATAAGAAAGACAATTGAGGTTAGCTTCTGCGGTAGCTCCATATTAAGGTACATTTGATATTTGAATTTTTAATATACAAACTTTGAGAGATGGTGCCAAGTACTTGTGAGTGGTTCTGGTCCCCAAGACTCCCACAAATACCAGGGATCCACTGTGAAGGGTGAAAAAGCGTCAGCGCTGTGATTCTACCTTTCCTCCACAGTAATTCATATTATAGTCATGGTTTCCCTGCATGGGGATCAATTCCTTTTCATCAGCTCATTTGTGTAAAGAGGAGGTGGTAAACAAAATAACAAAGAATAAGTCACAAACATCAGGCTGAAGCTTGTAAATCTCATGGGTAAGCAACCTGACAAGAAGTTTTAATACAAAGTGAAAAGGTGACAACATTGTGGAGGTCATTTGGGTCTTTCGCAACAACTGAAGCAGTTTGTCGAGGAAAAGTTGTTTTGTATGGATGCTTTATTACACACCATCCACACACACACACACACACACACCTACACACACACACACACACGCACACGCACACACACGCACACACACACACACAGAGACATCTCAAGCTTATTAAAATGGTTCCCCATGGCTCTCTGCTCCTGCAGCAAGTATTTTATAACCCTTCTTTCAGTACACAATATATACATCCAACAAAAGCTTCACAGTTTCAGCAACACAGTGTGCGCCGCGGCGCATGTGTACACAAGAGCCCTCGAGCCAGAAACCTTAATAAATCCACCCGGGTTAGCCCGGGAGGTCCGTGGGCCGAACTTGGCATTAAAACCTTATGGTTTGTGTCTGCATGTGTGACAGTAGGTTTGGGCAGGACTGTATGCTGGGGAGTAGACAGATGGTGGGGGTCAGTGTGTGCTGCATGTTGTGGGGCTCGCTGGTGTGTGTTGGCTAAATATAGCGCCGAAGAAACAGAGCTGCTCAGAATCCGGTCACTGACTCTGCTGCCGCGATCGTCTCACTTCCCGGGTCAGTTCAGCTCCATTTGTTTCACCTCTGTGGAACTGAGACGTTTCAAACCATGCAAGTTTATTTTAGATTATGTTAATTTTTATGGCTAAAATTGACTCACTATAAAATGACAGGAAGGCAGATATTCTAACAAATGTTGTAAAGTATAAGTTAAGGTGGCAGCAACTTTTAGTTTGTCTCGGTTACTACGGTGCTGTGAAAAAGTATTTCGATCGCAGATTTTTTTTTGTGACACCTGAATGTTTTATATGAGTTGTGTCCAAAGTTTTTGTCCTGAGGATCACATTATTTAATAAAACAATACTTTATGAAAAAATGGTTTTGTCTTCACTTCTCCTTTGCACTCTGTTCTGGTTGGTTGAACTCATGTCCAACTGTTGCTCTTAATTTAGTCTTAAACTAATCTTAATTCATTCAAAGCTAACTTGGCCTCCTCTCAAAATCTTCAGTGCAAACCCTGGTCTCACTAAGCATACACATTCACACTGGACTTATGTTTATTCTTTCATATTCTGGCAAGTAATTCACAACCTATTTTGGTGCAAACCAATCTCAATCAGCTGAAAGCTAATTCGGTCTCATTGTCAAATTCTTATTAAATAAACCTGGTTATCATTTTGATGAGTATTAATTTTATTCTTAGTTGTTTTATTCATTTATTTTTGTTTTGGTAGTTTATTAGTTTTCATTATTCTTCAAGTTTTACTTAGTTGAGTGTTATCTCTGTGTTTGATTAAACCGGAGAGTTAAATTATTTTTGGAGAGAAGTTGTTTGCGTTTTTTCTACGTATGCTCACAGCTCTGCTTCTCAAGATGCTCAGTGCTGAACTGACATCCTTCATCTATTGTATATAAAGCAGATATTCATAAGCGAAGGGTTACAAAGCCATTTTTTTGAGGTCAACTTGTGAGCAAAGCAGGCCGAGCATTTATTTACTAAAGAAGAAAACGTGGCCCAGACCTTCAGTCAGGTTTCAGAGCTCATCACAGCACCAAGACAGCACCGGTGAAAGTCGCCAATGATTTTCCTCCCTGCCTCGGATAATAGCTGTATCTGTACTGTTAGATCTCAGCGCTGCTTTTGATACAGTCGATCACAGTATTCCTGTACAATGCACCATCTGAAGTCACTGCTGACATTAACTTTCTGTTCTGTCACTTTTTTCTCTTCACCGACGTTATACCTGGTGTTCTGTGACACCTTCCTGGAGGGGTCCATCCACTGAGCTGCTGCTGTCAATACTCTCATGTTCTTGATCCATAAATGATACACTTGGCCCTGTGTCTCTGTGTTTAGCCTTCTCTCCTCGACAAGTAAAGGAGCTATGTTATGAATGAGTGATGTTCTTTTAATACTGGCTCAAAGGTTATCTGTTTAGTTGTTTCTCTTCAACAAAAACAAAAAATAGTAATGGAATAACAGCTGCCATAACCCCTTTAATTTTTGTTTGACATAGAAAGTGCTACTGGAGCGGTACTTCTAAGTTTTTTACTTTGTGTGTGTGTGTGTGTGTGTGTGTGTGTGCGTGTGTGTGTGTGTGTGTGTGTGTGTGTGTGTGTGTGTGTGTGTGTGTGTGTGTGTGTGTGTGTGTGTGTGTGTGCGTGTGTGGGCGTGTGTGTGGGCATGCACGGGCGTTTGGGCGTGTGCACGTGTGTATCTACCTGCTCTGACTTCTCAAATCCCGGCCAGTGGCAGCAGATGGCCGCTCACACTTGGGCCAGGTTCTGCTGGAAGTTTTTTCCTGTTAAAGGAGAGCTCTCCATTCTGCTGCCACCCATGTGTGATCAGTTTAAAGAATGGGGACACCGTTAACGACGCCATCCAGTTGAGCTTTCACTGACTTTACAGGCTTGTTTAGGAGGAGAGGTTGATGCCAAATCAGTGAGTCCAGGCAGTCAGGAGAGCATCTATAAAAGCTGTTACCAATTAAAGAATAAAGTAAACTTGACTGTAGATATATTACAGTTTACAATAGCTGTATCTTCAACACATTTCCAAATAATTATGTTGGTGAGGATGCAACTGTGACAATCATTAGTGTACATAATAAATAAAAGAGGTGACAAGACGCAGCCCTGGTGAGTCCCGGTGGAGGAGAAGAGGACACCAGAGAGGAACCCATTTACTTTCACTAGACCTAACAGAGAGTGACAATAATTGTAATGAATTCCTTTTCATGCTTGAAAAGCCCTCAATGTGAGTACATTTAAACAATTCCACAAAGCAATAAGGGCTAACATTCCTCCACAGAGATGCAATACAGCCAATTCGAGTTATTGCAAAGACCTGAAGGCAGTTATTGCACCTAGATGTGTAATGACCAGTTATTAGTTTTAGTTTTAGTCTTTTTTAAACGACTACGTTGGTTAGTATAGGTGAATAAAATCATCTTTAGAAGTCACGTGTTTTTTGTGTTTTTCCTCTGGCCACCTTCGACTTATTTAAAAATGTACTTGATGATATTTAAGTGTGGCATAAATCAGAAACGCATAGGTATTGCAAAAGTATATCAATTTATCAGACAATGTAATCTCTCTCCTCAGTGGCTGAAAGCAGCTCCTCTACAGGCATGTTAGCAATCATGCAGCTAGCCAACCGAATCAGCCAATCTTGTCTAATCTTTCCAACTAGATACCTCGTTTGATCAGACTCAGTGAGACTTCACCTCTCCGTCGGCTTCATCAACAGTACCATTTTCTCTCCTCTCCTCTCTCTTCAGTGGTAACAGAAGCTACAAGATTTCCTGCCAGGAAAAACATGGACTCCTTTCTAACATCTTTAAAGCCTATAACCCAAAACCCCTTGCAGTTTTTATCAAAGTGGTCAGTGAAAAACTCAAGTTTGCACAACGAGTCAAGAGACGTTTTGTTGAAGGCACAAAGCCTTAGAAGCCATGAATTTTTTTCTATAGTTTGTCATAAACGTAACTGTATTTTAGTGGTATTTTGGTGCAGACCAAGATCAGTTAGCTCATAATAAGATTTTCAAATCTGAAAACCATGTGCAGTTTTTTAAATTTTACTTCCTGGATACTTCAGGGGTTATGGACTCCTAATCCTAATCTTAATCTTAATGGTTTGTGGTTGTAACATGAAAAGGTTCAAAATGGATGAATGCACAATTTTGCAAAGCACTGTAGCAGAAAGGTTGAGTAAGCAAATTAAGAAAATAATAAATATACCCAGCACATTAGCTGAATTATGCTGATTTATTTAGCTGATTTGCTAAATGGTAGCAATTATTTTTCCCAGGTTCACTCGAAGAAATAAACTTAAAAGTCAAGTCAGGTTAGGTTTGCTAGTACAGCACATTTCAACAACAAGGCGGTCCAAAGTGCTTTACACCATAATACAGTAACCAATTAAGAAACAGGTAATAAATATTACACTTTTACATTACATCAAGCAAATATATGTCAACCATCCTGATCAATGTTCCACTTATTGGGAATCAAATGCAAGATTGAATCATTCAGTAATGGAAACTCCCATTTTTATCTATTACACTGTTTGTGGAAAAAAATATATAATAACTAAACTCTCTGCTGTCTTTAGATGTGTAGAAAGAACAGAGCTTAGTTTTAGCCACAGGTAACGCTTCTTCCAGCTGTTTCTTTCTTTCATGTGTTTGTCTCTGTTTCCTGGACCTCTAGTTCTTGTGTTTGTGTCTCCACTCTGCCTGCCTGCGTGCCAGCAGTACGGCGTTCAAACCCTGTTCACCACTAACTTGAACAGGGTTTGAACAGGGCAGCGTTGTGTTTTTTTTTGCTCCCCATGCGGTGGAAACATCAAGGCTTCCGGCTGCTCTTTGTTTGGCTCTTTGTTTCCTCCCGTTTTGGCTTCAGGGCGAAGCCGTGTCTCTGCTGTGCTCCAGGTTCCCTTTTCATCCTGCCTTCGACGCACTTATTTCCAGCTTGACTCCAGGTCTCCAGGGATACCTTGCTCTGCACCTTGGTCGTCTAGCTGCCCACCCACCTCTCATTCCCACCACTCATCTACTGAGTGTTCATTTTGCAACCACTGTATGGAGGTCTTTTATTGATATTTACATTTTGTTAATTAGTTCTTTGTTGATGTTGGTATGATGTAATTTTAAAAAAATTTATCACCTGCATGAATGTCATATTTTTTCCACACTCTTTACTTTGAGTGGACTGCAAAGTGTTTTCAATAGAGTTGAGGTCGTCTGAGAAACCTAAAAGGTTAGTCTGGATTTTTTTAAAATGAGGTTCTCTTCTGTGAAATTCTATTGCTAATAGTTTCTGTAGCCGTAGCAAAAAGACGTCATATCGCTGTGACCATATTGGATTAGATGTTCAGAGTTGTAGAAACCCTTTGAGGCAGCTGTGAACGGCACACTGATGCAGCCAGCAGGCTGAGCCAAGGTGAATGCACGCCTGCTGTGCAACAGAACAAAATGCCACCGAACACAGCAATAGTTTCTTGAGAAATTGTTAGCTGCTAGTATCCATTTAGCATCTCCTGCTAAAGATATGAACGCTTTCAGTTTGGATGGTTCTAAATGCCAAAGGTTAGCCAAAACACACACCTTGTATCTTTGACTAGGTGTTAGCTTGAGGATTGGCATCCTCAGAGTGATGACAATTTGAACACCTAAAAAGGTCTGAACTAAACCTTCATTGTCAGCCTCCTTTATCCCGTCAAACGGATGTTTTTCAGATTGCTTTCCCAATTAGATCTAAGTTTAAACAGTCTAAACTTAGCTGGATTTCCTTCAAAGTGGATCAGTTCCACTGGAAACAAACTAAAGTCCTCCAATGATGCCACCAGAACCAAACCTTACCTTCGATCGGTCGTGGGAAAACAACCCACCCTGATCTAAAACCTTTCTCCAAATTAAAACATTGAAAAAGATAATGCTGTAAAACATTGCTAACATGCCAATTGACATTGAGGTCTGTATTTAACAGTCACTGTTATTTTGTGGCTCAGAGGATGAACAGTTTGAGAGCCACTGCACTGAATAAGTCCTGGATTAAAAAATCATTTTAACGCAAGGGCTAAGTCCTTACAAGTCGCTCACTCAACGTATGCTGGAAAATAATTTGCATGAAAGATTGTTTCCTTTTTCTCATAAATATGTGTTTTATGGAACATTAACAGTTGTAAAAAAAAAAAAACACCTATGAAGTGCACTCCTTTTTTATTTTTTAGAAAAAGGTTTTGTGTCCCCAGTGTTTGTGTAGAACTCATATCCGAAGCCTGAGGTTTGGGGTAATGTTGATAAACCCGTTTAAACTGTGTTTAATATTGTCTCTTCGGCCATCTGGCTCAGTGAAAAGCACTGTATCACTATTCCAACAAAGTTTCTACCATATGTAACTTTTGCTTTGAGAAACCGGTTGATGACCTTAACAACATTTCAGAGCATTGGACTGATACCAAACCTCTAATGAGCGCGTTTTGTTCTGTCACGTCGCCTCACAGCTGGAGTTGTTTTGAAGTGCATGTTCATCCTGGTTCGACGCGACTCTCAGAAGTACGTTTGTGACAAATGACATAATGCGCTCTAAAACCCCTTGCCTCTCTCCTCTGGTTTAGCAGATGTCTGATTAGACAGATATCAGTGGAGTCATAAGTGTTGATTATTCAGGCTCATTTACCTGCTTATGTCTCTGATTGCTCCTTCACTGCCTTTTCTGCTCCGTGTTTTCACGTAGAGCTGTTCCTGAAGCTGAGCGTCTGCTGCGGCTGTTGGCATCGCCCACAAACAGGTCCTGCGATCTAAGTGATCACATGCTTATCTTACTTTTGTAGACAGACACAATCTGGAAAAACTCTTTAACTCTGAAAGGTACCTTGCCCCTGTACGTGTAAAATAACCTCTAACTTATTTAACCAACGACATGAGGAAACTAACAGTGTTTTTATTCATAGCGCAGTGTGTAAATTAATGCGGCCAAATATTGCCTTTTCATTTTTATGCCTTTTTATTTATTTATTTTTTTTTTAACGTGTCCTGTACAGCAATGTGACAAACAGAATTGTTGTCTGAGTACTAAGGTAAGGCCAATCAGATTTACTTTCACAACTAGACGGCTTTCACAATCATTCTCCACTATTTGTATATACTACTACTATTTGGATTTATTTCATGTAATGGACACAGAGACGTAAAAGAAATGGGGAAAGGTGGGGAAAAGACTTAGAGGGAAAGAAAAAGATAGGAGAGCACGACAGAAAGAAGAATAGAATGACACACAACTTTTTATGATCTGTGTGATGTTGTGAGAGCTCTGGTGGAGCCAGCTGCACATTACCCCAAAACCCCCCAAAAGCAAACCATCATCCTCCTACTACTTCCTGTTGTCCTCTTTGACGTTTTTGCCAGTAGTAAAATCCTACTATTGATTTCTTGACTCGTGTGATGCAAAAAAAAAAAGTGTTTCTATTGCAGTTTTGCAAAATGCATCTATTTCGATACAGCCAACAACAACAAAAACACTTCAACTTTGCGCAAAATTCTTTTTATTGAAAACCACGAGGTTTTTGAAATAAGTGTGTTTCCATTAAGCAAATTTATTTTCAGAATTTCATTTTGGGCAATTTTATGGTTGACGAAAACACAGCTACTGATTACCGGTTTGATATTGATTAGATGGGGACTAAGAAGGTTGGAGTTTATCCTGTAACTGGTTGCCAGTTCGAACCCCCACTTCTTCTGTCAGTCACTGAAGTGTCCTTGGCCAAGACACTTCAGTTGTTAGCTTTCCAAAAGTATTTTTCAGATCTTGTTTAACCGCAGTATTGTTATCAATACTGCATATCGTCATCAGTATCATGACCTGTTACTCTCCTTCCCATCCTGCTGCATGGCATCAAGGGCAAAAAAACCAATAATCTAATAAAATTTCATAATCACCGATGTCCTAAAAAGCAAAAACAGGATGTTGAATTCATTAAACTGGCCCGTCTTTCAGTTTATGTACGGTAAATTTTATTGATTTATTTCCTCTTTTTTTTTTGCTCAAAGGTTCAAGAGTGAGCAGCGACCGTGAGAGGGTCTTACCAAGAACAGCGTCAATAATGAGGTTTTAGCTCGAATATGTTTGTGAGCACGTAGGTAGCTGGATTTGAACTTGTTGATGTGCGCTTGTGAGAAAGCATGTGAGACAAAGAGCATGCAAGCAAAGGGAGGAAGTGAGTGGGTGGGGGTTCAAAGTGGTCGGTGATGTTGTTCGGTTCTGTTCTGTTTAATCCTAATTAGCAGCCTGCCTGTAAGCCTCAGAGTTTGTCTGACAGTTCAGCACACACTGTTTTCTTAAAATCAATTTTCCTAAAACAAGCGTTATTCCCATAGCAAGAAGAGGATAACAGAGTCTTGGTTGCTTTTGGGGGGGTTTTTTGTTGTTTTTTTGAGGGGTGTGAGGGGAACATGACATTTCAGGCCAAGTCTGACATCCCCAAAGACAAATAGCCAAAAGTGATGAGTTGTCGTGTATTCTGTCTCACAGAAAGTCTGTCTTGACTTGTTTAAAAACCCCAAGAGTTGACAGACTGACAGGGATGTCCCTGCTGAGACCCTGTCAGACACTGCGTGTGTGTGTGCACGTGTGTGTGTTTATACTTCAGACGTGTGCGCGTTAGCAGGGGTCAGACAGGGTCTGTGTGACATATAACTTCTACTAAATTAAATCTGGAAGTGAAGGAAGTTTACATGAATCATGATCAGGAATTCCTGGGTGTAACATCATTTTGTCCCAATCTGATGACTGAAGAGCCAGACTGACAAAACAATTAATATCTCATATGTCTAATCAACAGTGGAGCAGCAACAAAGGCTTTTGTATTGAAAATGTTGCTTATTTTGTAAAATATGAGATAAAGTAATTACACACCCTGCAATTAACACCGTATACAATTTTTATTGAATCCAACAACTTTTTCTTTTCTTAGTACTAGTTACATATTCAATATGATAAATTCTAAGAGCCATAGTGTCTCTGCGTTCTGTTAGGTCCAAAGTGGATCGGGCGAGTCTCGCATGCTTCACTCAAGACGTGTGTGTGGACTCTCTATTGCCATGGAAACGCCATGCACGTAATTTGTGCTACGTTAACTCTCCAGGTTCATTAGGTGACATTATTAACATTTGACTCAATGAGCCTGCTTGCATAGTTTCTCGTTTAAAGAGTCCATGGGAGTCAAAGATTACAAGAGCAGAAGGAAAATGAGCGGAAGGTCGGCTCTGATCTTGTTTAAATATAAAACCACAGAACATCAGCTGTCTGGAGCGGAACGCACTATCTGTCTGCTCCACGGGAATTACCTGGACGCTCTGGAAGGGTGTTGACTTGTGTTTCTCTCCTCTACTCCTGTCTCCCTTCCTGTTAATCTTTCTCCCTTTCTTTTTCATCTCTGCATCTATTACATTTGAAATGCACCAAAATAAATGTCTAATAAGATTTTATGTGCGTCAACTGGAGCATCACGGTGAAAGTCGTAACGCTCCACTTGTGAAAGCGAGTCTGTTGGGGCCTCACCTTCAATCAGACTGGAATTCTGGAATTCCGAGTGCCAGGACACGTAAGTAGTAACTTTTCAAAAACACGATGCGCACAGGAATTAAAAACTGCCCTCATTTTAAACTAGACAAACGAGGGTGTCTCAACAGGTTTCCGTCATAATCAACAATGTTTTCGTGCACTTGTGGAAACTTCTGGTGCGTTCCTTCATGCTCCGTGAAGCAGCTGCTGTTTTACATCTGAGGTGTAAAGTAAACATTCACGTCTACCTTCTTAAGCTAGTTTGTCCCTGGGAAGATATTATGTCATCACAGTCTGCAATAAAGACAATAACAAACACTGCATGGGAATATATCTGTGATTAAAGGCTGGCATGTACTACTCAGGGAACAGTTGTCATTTTAGTGGCACATTTTTTATTTTATTTTTTCAAAGGGACTCTTTAAAATTCACTGATCTGACTGGCGGCACCTCCTCCTGTCACCTCCTAACGCTTCTCCTCGCTCATTTCCACTTCTGAAGGAAATCCTACCTGCCTCACGGAGGCAATCCTTTTGTGTAAGGTGAGTACGGGCTGCTAGTCTGAGCATAATTGGAGGAAGTTATCTGTCTCGTCCCCCCCTGGGGTTTATTTTTACAAGCTTGAAACAATGATGTCAATTCATCCCGGTCCTTTATGGTTCTCGCCGCATCCATTCTCACTGCGCGAGGATCGATGTGGGACACATTCTGCGGCTGATAAACTGTGACTGCCCCATTATACGGTGAGGCCAGCCAGCACTAAAGCGGCAGGAAAACACATAGAGCCACATCTGATCTAAGGGAATAAAGGAGGACGTGAATATATCTGCGAGATTTTGGCCAACAGGAGCATCCCCATTCAATCCCAAACTGCGTCTGAAGAGCTCTTTATCTATGACAGGCGCTCTCAGAGGAGCAGTTTGTACATTTAAAGAAGAAAAACGAGGAAGGAGAGGGAAAGGACGAGGATCGAAGGAAGGGAAACGACGACATCTCACACTTCCTTCAAAAACTACTCTTTCTCCTCAAACTTTTTGCATTGTTTCATGCTAAGCCACAGTCCTTCATGTAGTTTTCTTTGGGGGGGGATTTATGTGATAGACCAACACGAGTAACAGATAAAAGGGTTTATTATGAACAGTGACTCTTCAGTTCCTCCTTGTACATATTTATCCATTTTCCGAACTCAATCTCAATCAAGCTGGCTGGAGAGAGTCTTTGTAGATGACCTTTCAAGTTCCCTCCACCCCTCTTTCAAATTGTGTAAGTTGATTAAGGATTTTGTTAAATTGAGCAAAAAATTAGTAAATAAACTGATTGAGTATTTGATGAAAAACGTCTTCACCAATTCTCAATTGGAATTATGTCTGGGCTTTGACTTGGCCATTCTAAGTCATCAAAAGGCTTTGATAACTTTTATTGTCACCATGAAAACAATTCAGAGTTAGAGTTCGATTCAATGTATGAAAACCCCAAAACTGGCTGTTTTGTCAGGAATGTTATTTTTTACTATTTCCTCCTCTATTGGTCTCATGAGATCATCAATAAATATCAACAAATTCAAAAATATGATAACAGAGGAAACCTGTGGCCATGCTAACTAGCCCGAGGAACCACCTGCAGCCTAGCGCAGAGCAAGGAAGTGTGTTTGAGGGTGATTGACAGCGCTAAGACCCTCCTCCTCCTGGCTCTGATTGGCTGTTTATGACCAATAGCGGTGCATTTATCCTAACAGGAAGAAGGCTGTGGAGCCCAATGTTTTTCCAGATTATTTGTCTCATGTTACACTGTCAGGACAAATATTTTTAACAAATATGTAAAATAAATAAATAAATAAATTATTTAAAAGTTTAAGTAAAAGTTACATACTGCAGCTTTAAACATCTCTTTATCATTGTATGAAGTCTTCTGTCGTCATGATGCATTTTTATCCAATGTTCTCCAACAAACCTCTGAGTCCCTGACACAACAGCCACATTCATACGATAAATCACAAACAGGTGGGATTTGTTTATCAACTGGATGGCTTCTGGACTGATTTTACTGAGGAGTGTCAGTGTAAAAGGGGCTAAACAAAATTTCACTCCAGAGTTGAACGATTTTCAGTTGAACATTTCTGATCCGGAATCGCTAGCTTTCCTACGAGATTCCTTTCTGTACTCCATCTGAGATTTCTCCCATTGAGATCGATTTCTCTGGTAGAATTTCAAGCGGGCCAATCAGCAAACAGAAGGAGGAGTTGTGAACGATGAATTTAATTTTAGAATTGTAATCTGCCTGCAGTTTGGGAATGGAGCCGAAGAAGCGTTTAAAGCCAGAGAAAGAGGAATATTCAAGATGTCACTCAAAGATGTCGCTCTGCACGTCTCTAGCTCCAACAGCCTAGAGTCCAGACCTCTCTGGACGAAGCAAAACGGACAACAAGGGTCTGGTTTTTACCAGGCCAGTCTCCTGCACGGCAAAATGTGGAAAAAGTTAAATGAGGTGTGAAGATTTCTGCAGCTCTTTTTTTGCTTTGAGATGAGAGATGCAAAGAAATGAGTCAGAATCTCCTCTGAAGAGAAGAAGGAATGATGATGTCAGCGTTTCTGCACGTCTGGAAGATCGGAAAGCCTCAATGCGTCTTTGTGCCGGAGACTGAAAGGGTGGCAGGGCTTGTCAGAGACTGTGGGAGGTTCTGCAGAGCTTTGCATTATTGGAGGTGGGGGTCAACCAGAGTTCAGCATTGTGCAGTTTGACCCAGAAGCATTGTCAGGATACACGCACGCTAATAAGTATGTCCAAACTTCAGCTTCTTGGGAGCAATTTGCTTGCAGCGCCTTAAAGTGCTGTATAAACTCACACACACACACACCCACGCCCACACACACACACATAGAGCTGATGAGCTTATCTCCACTGAATGCAGCCTATTTATTTGTTTGCCAAGACTGTAGATATAGCAGAGGGAGCAAAAAGCCCAAGACACTGTAAATCCATTTATGTGTGACAGAAAGTGCCAGCTTGTATCCAGCCATGTGTGCGCGCATCTGCACAGTCAACTTACCATCAGACCCAACTGAGAGTAAATCAGAAGGAGCCCCTTTGTGTCGGCAGCGCGCCACCTAGGAGGACGGAGGGGCCATTTGTATTCAGCGGGCCTCCTGCACGTTGGTGAGCTGCCTCACTTAATCAGTCCCGTAAGAAGCCAAAGCAAATCACTGCAAATCACTCTCTTGTTCTGATTAGCAAAAGCCTAGCCTAACAAGGAGAGAATGAATCTTATATTACCGATTTAGATCTGAGCTCCACACGCAGGATGATATTCTGCGCAAGGTCAGCTTCATTGCTTTTTTAAAGCTCGGGACATTTGCCGAGTTTCATGTGTTTCCCCCCCCCCGAGGATCATCAGCTGCTGGATCCTCCAAAACCTCTACAGTTCCGCCGTGATCGCCGAAGATGTTCCAAAGATCTTCAAAGAAAGTTGGAAAAGGAAGTGGAGAATGTGCTGCTGTCTGCAAAATAGGTCACAAAACGGATGCACTTTAGTTTTTCAGGGAGCTTTGTGGAGATAGGAAAACATTTTGAATGTTTTACCTGACTGTCCACCTGCCTGAGCTGCTGAGCTGCCTGTCCATATTGAGTCTTCAGCAACTCTAAACTGAGCCTTAGAGTTTAGAGTTTGGTTCAATGACTATTATTATTATACTCAAATTCTCATAAAGTAAGCTTCAGGTATAGAACTAAAAGCACCACTCCGACTTGTAATGTATTTATTGCAGTCCTCATAAAAAGTGTTCACTCCCTCTGATGGTTTACTCTTATACTGCTTTTACAAATCAATCATGATCAACAATTTGGATTTTTTTTTTTGACTCATCCAGAAAATTCCAGAATAACTCTTTAAAGTTAAAATGAAAACTGATTTCCACAAAATGACAATTGCTTCAAAATATCTCACATTAAACGAGCTCCGGCCAGCTGGTGCCAGTAGTCTCACATTGTGTTGAATGGACCTGAGTGCAGTGTGGATGCCTCAAGGGATGGTAGTAAAAGACAACCAGATTGTCGGTTTTCCTGGTTGCCATTACAGCATGAAGACTAAAGAACACAAAGTCTTTGGTCTGATGAGAGCAAAATGGAGCTTTTTGGTCATCAGAGGAGATGCTATGTTTTATGGACAACATATTTAGGTGACAGCGTGTTAAATTTGATGTAATCTTGTTTTTGGATGGTTGTGGATCTACTGTATGTGTCTCTTTCTTGTTTTGTTTGTGGTTGGACCTTGAGGCTGAAAGAAAGTTTCTATCTATATATAAACACACCATCCCTACTATGTAGCATGGTGGTGGCAGGATTATACTGTGGGGACTCTTCTCGGCATCAGGCCCTGGAAGGCTTGTAAAGGTAGAAGGTTAAATAAATTCAACAAAATATCTGGAAATCCTGGAGAACAATTACTTTCCAACGACTGGCAGCAGGCACCCAGCTCCAGCTGCACAGAGATAGTTTGAAGAAAAGGTGGGGGTTCTGGAGTGGCCCAGTTAAAGTCCAAACCTCCGTCCGATAGAGAATTTGTGACTTGAACAGCTGATCCCCGAATAACCTGACTGATATGGAACTGCTTAGCCGGAAGAATGGAGAAAAACGGCAGCGTCTGATTGAGAGCTGTCCACCGACACACACACACACACCCACGCACACACACACACACACACACACACACACGCACGCACACACGCGCGCGCACACACACACACACACACACATGCACACACTGAGATTCCAGCCAGCAGTGCAGCTACTCCATGCTGACTTAAAAGGTGGGAATATTCATGCAATCGTTTATTTTATGTTGAATATTTTTTATTTAACTTGTAGAAATCAGTTTTTGCTTTGACAATTTGTGGGTTTTTTTGTAAATGTTTTTGTCAAAAAAGCCTCTTTGTATTTGATCATAACTGGCTTGTAAAAGCAATAAAATGGCAACTCGTCCAAGGGGATGAATACTTTTTATAGCCACTGGAGCTTCAAAGCGTTCCACTGAGCCCCCTCTTAACTACGCACACTTCAGCGTTTACAGTTGTTATGTGAATAAACATATTCATAAATTCAGACTCTTCCTTTCCTGTAGCCCTTCTGGACTCATTTACAGTAACTCTGTAATCCAACTAAGCAGTGTATAAAATGTACACAGAAATGAAAACTAGCTGCTGGATCTGTCTGTCCTGGAGGTTTGACTCATTTAGGAGCGTCTGCAGCGTGTTTACAGGCAGGCGGACTATTTATTCAAATTAAAAGGAGTTAAATGAAGGAGGTTTTGAAAACTGTGCTCCATTTTCTCTCGTTTGTGTTGGACATTCACATAAAATCCTAATAAAATGCGATCAAATTTGTGGTTACTCCATAACAGATTTTGAAAAAGTTCAAGTGGAATGAATAGTTTAGGAAGGAACTATAGTCATCAGTGATGATACTGCTAATCATTTCTATTGTTCATAAATTCAGCGGAAGGGAGTGGGTGCATTGAATGAAAAAAGTAGAATTTCGTGACAGACTCTGTTCAGATGTAACCCTTCATTCACCAGAGAAAACAAGTCAAGGTATAATTTACTGAAGCTGTAATGTTGCGTTAATGCAATGACAAATAACAATAGAAGCGGTTTTTACAGTCACAGCAATATCACAGAAAGGCGTCCATTAACATCTGTGAACAAACTGAGGTTGGTCAGATTAGACAATCTCATTTTGGAGTTTTAGTTTATCCTCGATTTTCAGAAAAGTAGAAAATACTCCATCAGTTCCTCTGTTTGTATTTGTGTCTCTGCTCTGTCTTCTCAAACCTCCAGTCAGTCGTTCTGAACCAGGTTCTGGTTCTGTTGGAGGTTTCTTCTTGTTAAAGGGGAGGTTTTCTTCCCACTGTCGCGACATGCATTCTCGGTATCAGAGATTTCTGCAAAGTCAATGACACAACGCCAGCAATTGCCGTTACGTGTTCGTCCAGGAGGAGTGAATCCCGCAGGTCAAAGACTCGATGCAATCTGCTGGGTTACCTTAGACCAAAATGTTTTAAACTATTTTGAATAATAAACTATTACAAACTGGTTAATAACTGGGATTGACTGGAATCTGTGTGATTGAATTGAAATGACCTTTCTCCAGTGTCAAGAAAACTGGCATAAGGGTATGAGATCTTTCCAGGCACACGCAGAAAAAGGTGCATGATGGCTTGGAAGAAATAAAGTAATCTTGTAGTTTGATTAAAAGTTAATTAAGTTGAATATGTCTGAATAATATGAGTATAAGTAATCGCTCAATAACTGTCTACAAAATCTCTGATTAATGATCTGTAATGATTTAACAATGTGATAATTATGTTTAATGATTAATAATAAGAGAAAGATGTGATTTATTGTCAATGAATGTGACGTTGTAATCATTTGAAAATAATTCAAACAGGTTTAACAACAGGTTGAATGTGTTTAATGAGTTATAATGAATAATAGTGAGTTATAGGAAAAGAGAGGAATGCAGTACAGCCCTGAAACAGGAAATGTCGCAAGCAGTTCTGAACAGATGGCCAAAGCGCACAGGAGGGGTGGTGTGTTGAGTTTGGCTGAGGCAACGGAGAAAGGGGAAGTACGGGACTTTCCACTACGGTCAGCAAAAACAGGTTGGGCAATGTGGGGACTTTTTCATGAGAAAACAGCAGATGTGAAGCAAGTCACGTAGACCAAACCTCCCCATACACACACATGGTGGAGAGATGCATAAAAAGGGGCTGAGAAGAGGAACCAGTGGTTCCCAGTCCGGCGGCGCAGAAGGAGAGACAACTTGCAGAAGCAGATTGAGCCACGGACCGCACTTCAGAACCACGGGGGAGCTCGGACTTCACACCGCCAAGAAAGGACTGGGTTCCATCGCCCCATCTCTGGTTCTTCATTCGACCGTCGGTCTCGTCTCAGCCCAGCAATTTCAAACTCTGCAACAAGACTTGGAGGAAGGACAAAGGTCCCTCAGGGATGAGGAACTGGGTTTTGCAAAAGGATTCGGACCCATTCTGCTTTGTTACCTTTCTAAGGAGGATTTTTCCACACGAGACAAAGACCTCAACCAAGGATGCTAGAAATTCCTGTTGCTAAAAGATCCACCATCGTCTGGGTATGAGTTGAATCTGCTCCTTGAAATTCCATTTCAGAACGTGCGACTTAACTTTTAGGGAAAGGAGACAGGGTAGTATGATTGTACATGTAAATTTTATTATACTGTTTTTGATCTATATACGATTGATTATTGATTTGTATGTCGCATATCCCTGCTTAAGCTTGCTTAATAAATTTATACTATAAAATTCTAATGAGGTTGGTGGACATTGGAATTAATAGAGTCATTTAATCTTTGTTCAGTTCTTTTAATTAAGGTAAAACTAATGTACATGATTCCAGTAAATAGGAGGCTTCATAATTTCCTTTGGTGAGAGTAAATAATGACCCTGGGACTTACATCTAAGTCACTAAACATAATCTAGCCGGTTCCAAGTGCAAGTTATGATTTAGAAAGTGGGCTACCGTTAACAGAAGTGGTTATTGGAATTATGCAGCTGTGAGGGCTACTCAGCTGATTGTTTCTTAACTGTAAAGGGTCATAACTTCTGGATTGGAGGTAGTTAGAGCTAGACGAATCACTTTCGCCACCAGTTTAAATAGATTATCTCTTATAGAGTACTTTTAGGGTAATACCCAGGTCTCAGAGATTTTCCGGACCTGTTAGACAGAGAACTGGTCAGTAGGCAGCCCTGGGACGTAGTGAGGAGTGGGCGGGGCTGACTATTGCAGGATAACCTTCATGGCGCCCAACGTGGGGCGTGCATGAGGCCCTTGGACATGCAGGCGTGCGACCTACCCGTAAGGAGCTGGAGGAGCAAGATCTTTGGATCCCAGTGAAACAAGTCCAACGCGTGCTGAGGGACTGTAAAGTGTGTGGTCAATACAACACAGGTCGCCGAGGGCAGCGGATGGAAGGTTTGTTCATCAAGAGCACAGTCCCATGGGGTTCAGTCTGCATGGATGTAGCAGAGCCAATGGGGACAACAAGAAAGAGAGGTGAGAAGTACCTCTTGGTGCTGATGAACACAGTGACAACTGCTAGAAGAGCAGGTCTTCCCCTGCAGAGGAACTCCGTTCACGTCACAGAAAGCAGGGAGGCGAAGACACTTCTCCTTTTTGCTCAGAGAAGAAAAAGGGAAGTTGCAGCTCGAAGTGTCACTGAAAGCAGGGCAGAGAGTTTGGATTAAAGCTCAAGATCGGCCTGCAACTACGGTGATCAAGCTGAGATTCAACGCCCAAGATTTTGTAAAGCAAGTACTGAACTTCAACACAGTACTACTGATGAAGAAAGGGGTCCATGAGGAAGCAGTGCTCAAGCCAGTTCTTAGCTACAGCAAACCAGAACATTACGAGAAGATGGCCAGAGAATCAAGCACCATGCCATCCTACAGTAGACTGGCCACTATTACAGGAAGGTTGCCGTTCAAAGAACAACTTCAAGGCTTTGGACTGGGAGGGCCGTGAAGAAATTGGACTATGCTAAAGAAGAACTCCTGTCACAACCTGATGGATTAAAATGGAAAAGGATCATGATTACGGATAAAGCGTCATGATGCTTATGCTTTTTGCTTTGCTCTGCTGAACAGCCAGAATTTGATTTTTTTTTTTTTTGAGGCCTTCTGTCTCAGCCCATCTTCCCTTCCCTAAAGAACCATTCCACATCCTGAAGAACCGACAGTTCATCCAGCGAAGGTTCCTGTAGAAGAATCAAAGCGATCCAAGTTTTCTTCGACATTCATCACCTCATGGGGGAAATCAAAACTCCAAGGAGGGGGTGTCAAGAGAAGTGGAGTTTTGATGACTACACTGAGCCCTCTGTGACAACTGCGGATGAAGAATCTGCATCTTCACATCCCAGACGAACATCTTCTCTTTCCAGGGGATGAGGACGGCGAACTGCAGGAGGGTGATGGACTCCCAGCATGTGAAAGGTCTGACCTCGTGGAGGGGGTGTCAAGAAAATCCGAGCTCATCCCACTTCCCCATGCTGGAGATTTTAGTTTAACAGTAATAATAAATAAAGTTATCTTTAAAATGAATCACTCAAGTGACATCTAGGCCCAACAGTAGACTTAGGTGTCAATAAAATAAATCTGGTTGTGTGTGTTGTTTTTGTCTAAAGCAAACTTTGCTTTAATTCTACTTTTTTCTATCTAATCATAAGAAATCATAGTCAGTCAGAGAGAGTCATTAAACAGGAAAAGCAGGTTTCCTGGAAAAAGAGGAAGTAAGTTTCCAGCCTGCAGATTTATAAAAATAGCTGAGACTATTCTTTATTTCAAAGGTAAAGTTTTAAAGAATGAAATCTAAACATTTTGGTAATTTGATAAGATTCAAAGTAAAATACTTATATTAATATTGGTTTACTTGTAATAATACTTACACTTACATTTGTGGGAACACTTACAAGAAAAACAAGTAACTGTAACTTTGGCATCAAATAATTAGAATCATGTATTATTCTTGGTTTCTTTTCAGAAAAACATCTGTAATAACTCACATTAGGATTATAATAAGTATAATTAATAAGTTATGGTTATAAAATCATAAATGAATGATAAATCAGAGAAGCTGAAGAAAATAAATGTGATATAAGTTATGGTTATAAAATTATAAATGAATGCTAAATCAGAGAAGCTAAAGAAAATAAATGTGATATAAATGTGATTTTGACATTGAACTTGAAATGGTGTAAAAGGTGTAACTGCAATTAAACATCACTGATATGTTGGAGGTAGAGAGTAGGTGAAAGGTGAAAGGCAAGGAACTAACAGGAGAGCAGAGATGATCAACGCCTTATTTAGAGAGTAGGTGAAAGGTTGTGCAGGCAATGGACAGGAGGTTGAGCAACTCTGAGACATTAGCACAGACATCAGGACATAATGTCTGTAAGACAGTGATGGATATGAAATCATCTGAGCAGTCAGCCAATGAAACAAGCCCAGCAACAGTGCTAGCCAAAGAAACCCTATAAAAGGTGAGTGCAAAAGAGGAACCGTTCGTTGGATCCTCCGGGCAGCTTCGAGCCAAGATCGAGATGGACAAAGAACTCTGCAGCTGAAGAAGAGCCGGGGCCACGGAGCCGAAGACTGTCCGGCCATGGGGACCAACCCGTCAGCCCCACAACCTGTGGCTTCAAATCGCACTTCTCTCATCGGCTGGGTTCAGACCCCAAAGACAAAGATGAAGACAAAGGCAAAGACAAAGAAGAAGAACTGGTGCCTTCCTTCCTGCCAGCACCAAGTCCTGTGTGACCTCACCATCCATGCGGAGAGGAGGCTCATCAGACCTACAGAGATTCCTGCCTTCGCTGATCAACATCTTCCTCCTGCTGCAACACCTTCTTCATCATCAGACCTGCGGAGATCCTGGCCTTCATCGATCGGCGTCTTCCTCCTGCTGCAACACCTTCTTCATCATCAGACCTGCGGAGATCCTGGCCTTCATCGATCGGCGTCTTCCTCCTGCTGCAACACCTTCTTCATCATCAGACCTGCGGAGATCCTGGCCTTCATCGATCGGCGTCTTCCTCCTGCTGCAACACCTTCTTCATCATCAGGCCAGGTCTGGGGTTCGAAACACCAAACTCCGTCCGTCTCTCTCAAAGGTTCTCTTTTTTTTTAGTTCTCAGTGTCAGCAGTAGGGAAAGATAGACTAGATGATTGATTTTACTTATTTGATTATTTCTGCTACTGAATTAAGCTGTACTGACCCTTGCAAAAATGCCTTACTAATAAAATATTTAGCATAAAGAAAATCTAAAAGATGTTGTGGACATTCAGTTAATGAGTCACCTTAAAGTTCTTTGATGGTTGTAAAATAGCTGTGATGTTTGATTCTGGAGAGGAAAAAGTTTAAAATGTTTTTAGGTTGCTGGTAGCCCAAATTTAAAACGTCATCCTTGGGACTCGCCCGAGTCACTAAAACCTACCTGGTTCAATAACAAATGCAAGTTGTAAAATAGAGAACGAGCGACCGTTAACAGGTGTGCTCTGTGAAACTAGTTGGCTGTAGGCTGCTCAGTCTGGCTAATTCACAGGGGGAAGAAGGGTGGGACACCTGGATGTTGGCCGTCAGAAACCAGGCGAATCGTTTCTCGAAACCAGCTTAAACAGAGTTTACTTCAGTTCTGGACAGGGTAAATCCCGGCAGATTTAGGAAACTCAATTAACCCGTTAGATGGAGAGCTGGTAGCACATCTCCCCTCTCAGAAGAGGAAGCAGAGAGTACGAGAAGTAGAGAGTGAGAGAGTAGAGACAGAAAGGAGGGGGGGGGTGTTGCGCAACAACACCAGATTACATTTGCTGTAAAACGGCGCTCTCGCAGCCTTCGAAGTTCCAAAACCAAAACATTCAAAGAGAGGTGGATGATGGCCACAGGTAATTTTGTTCTTCCACTTGACTGTTTGATTGTAGTTTATTTCTTGCAAAAAAAAAAAAAAAAAATGGACAAAACAATTAAAACAGTAACTAAAATTCTCTTAGTTGAAAATGAAAGTTTACTAAATCTGATTCAAAAAGTGGTCAAAAAAATGTTTTTACAAAAGCCTTCTAACTGCCCAAAGGAAAAAAAACAAAACAAACTAAATTGACAGAATTTATGAGTTAAAAAAAACCAACATAAATGGCCACAGCAGGCGCTGTATAAATAAACTGAATTGAATTGTTTAATTCTGCTGTCTTTTCGTTTTAGTCATATATCTGTCATATCTACATGACAAAACATTCCCTGGACGTCTTCATGCCTTCATGTGGCGGCACATTAAACAGTGCAGCCTGGTGGCTGATTAGTTTTATCTGGAGACTGCATGTTTTCTGTTGACTTTAATGAGAAACACTTTTCTTGTTTTAAGTAAATGGTGTCATTTTTGTAATATCTTTACCGCCCAGTGGAGCTCTTTGATTCCAACAGTTCTCCTCTTATTATGAAATAACGAGCCCCGCAGTGACTCTATGAACAGCATACATCTGCATCGTAAAGGTTACATGCTCAACATTCATACTGTAAAGTGCAGCTTGTTGGTAGTTGGTGGTGACCAAGTCATCTCTAGAAGCCATGGGCGGGAAATAAAAGTGTTCCGATTAGCGACAGCCTCCGATCAATCTAAACACGTTTTTTCCTCCTTTAATAGTTCAGAACATAAACCTTCTGGCTCCTTTTCATTCTTTTAAAACCCTCGGGTGTGCTACGAATCCATTACTGCTCCACCGGGCCACGCATCAGCATAAGATGAAGCAGCAGCACAAAAAATGTCAGAGATTATTTGAGGGAAGCCACTTCTGGAAGCGATGAGACACTATTCCTCACGTGAAGACGTTTTAAGCGTCTTGTCACTGCATGTTCCAAACTTTGACAAATGCATAGACGTTTCAAATTACACATCAATGACAGAGTGTTGACAGAAGGACGAAGGTGACGCTGAGCTGTGGCTAAATCACACACAGCTTCACAGGACCTGGAATGTTGGAGCTTAGAAGTGTGGCTGGAGAAGTTGCGGCGGATTTGAGTTGTTTAATTTGAGACGACGGGACTGGAAATGTTCTCTCTAGAGTCCAAACAACAACAATAAAGTACTGGTAGAAAACTTTTGAAGTTTCTTTTTTTCTGACCTGAACCAGTTGATGAATATCTTCAGCTCTTCTTGTTCACACAGCAGCCAAATCCGAACCAAATCCATTTTTTTTAGTTTTGCCCAGCCTCACATCACAACCCCACCGTGGTTGGCTCCGACTCCACAGCCAAACAGACTCCTCTCCAGACGCTGCAGTCAACGCGCCACTGAAATCCATTGATGTTAGTCGTGTTTTATTTTTTTCATTTTGTTATGATCTTGTCTTTCACACACTGACTCACACACACACACACACGCACACGCACACACACACACACACACACTCCCACTCAAAATATTAAAATTGCACATATTCACTATTAAAATATCACACATGCATACAATTTTTCTTTCTCACACGCATACATAAAAGACTATAATAACACACACACACACACACGCACCCCCCCACACGCACACACACCTACAGACATACTATTCTGAATGATAGTTGGAAAATGTATTTGGGTGTGTGTGTGAAGTAACACTAGGCTGAATGAATGAATGAATGAATGAATGAAGATGAGACTTGTTCTACTCCGCCCGGAGCAGAGCCCTACGTGAACCACCGAGTGCTTGAGGAGGGAGCCTTGGAGAACGGCTGGCTGAAATGAGCGTTCATAAACCGGATCAAACTTGAGCTAAACGCCGTTTACACTGTGGATCGCTAATATCCAACTTGAAGCTAACTTCACTGTGGTATCAATGCATGAGCCATCTGGTCTCCAAATTATGCCCCGCCTCGTCCGTGACAACTCTCACACAGACAAATACAAGTCTCATCTTCATTCATTCATTCATTCATTCATTCATTCATTCATTCATTCATTCATTCAGCATAGTGTTACTTCACACACACATACATTTTCGACCTATCATTCAGAATAGTATGCCTGTGTGTATATGTGCAATTTTAGTCTTGTGTGCGCGAGAGAGAAAAAAAAATGCATGCACGGTCAATATTTTATTCGTTTATATGTGCAACCATAATCTTTTATGTATGCATGTGAGAAAGAAAAATTGTAAGCGCGTGTGATATTTTAATAGTGAATATGTGAACTTCATTTTTGTGTGTGTGTGTGTGTGTGTGTGAGTCTTTAGTGGTGTGTGAGAGACAAAACATAGTTTTTGTCCTGAACGGCCCTTCATATCCCACTGCTGGATAAACGTCCAGATTGACCCACAGACCGCTCCGTCCATTATTATTGACATAAACAGAGCACTGCTGTGTGACGTCTGCGTTCTTCTTCTTCTTCTCCTGCGAGTCGCGTTGGAATTATAAACCATTCTCACTGTGGTCGCATCTAATTAATAGCATGAATAACCACCCCAAAATTCAAAAAATGGGATTTTACCTCTCAATAATTTCCTGTCTCTTCTTCTCTTGCCAAGCGGTGAGATCAAGGTGACTGCTGACCCAGTGACCTTCATCTCACGGCGTTGTCCAGACACACTGATGTTCTCTCCACAGCGATGGACGATTTTGAAAAATAAAAATCAATGTCGCAACTTTTAAAAAGTTAAACCACGATCACAATTTTTCCAAAACAAAATCTGTTAAAAAAAAAAATAATAATGCAGCCCTTAAGCCAAAACAGATTTCTTAACATTTTTAATCCGTTTTCTATTATTTTTTCCTGCTTGCGTCGAGCTCATCTGAGATTCATTATTGGAATATTACTGGCTGCTAGTCTAGGAAATAATTTCATTTATATGCTGTAAAAAAACAAAAAACACTCAATCTCTTATACGCTTCATATAGTTATTTTAAGCAACAGTGACAAGCATGGCAGAAAGCAGAATGAGTTATGCTCGAACTTAATAAGTCTCAATAACCAAAACAGCATCTTTAATAGTTCAGCTTCACAATCTCTCATTTCAGAGTGTAACTATTAATACTCAGGACTTTTGGTGTGTGTGCTTTTATTGTCGCTGCTGCTGAATTAATGACTTTCTTTCTTTCTTTCTTTTTGTATGAATTTAAACTCCGAACCTCGTCTGCCTTCGAGGCGTTGGGTCAGAGATGAATCATCTCTGCGTTATGAGAGGAACTATGAGTGAACTTCAGAAGAGGTGCTTGAAGAGGAGGGTTCAGAACGAGAGTGCGGCGGTGCTGGTGGGACGTTACGAATCCAGATGAGCAGTTTGTATTTTAGACCTATGAAAAGCTGAACTTTGGTACAGCTTGAGTTTTCCACCAGATAAGCCAAAGCAATGTCTCCAGCACATTAATATTTACAGTGTGATATTTTAGACCCGGGAAAATTATGAAATTTATTGCTGCTGAATCAAGTGAGGTTTCCAAAGTCTCACTTTAGACCCGGTTATTGTGAATAGTCTAAAATTCTGAATATACGAGCATAAACTTTATTCAGCGCCAGCTGGTCTAAATTGTGGCTGTGATGTTAAAATTCTGTCTGTTGTTCAGTGGCAATGCGTTGAAACCTGAGCAAGAAAATATTTTCAAATAATTTTTCACATTTGAAATCAAAAATTGAAACCTAAGTCTTAGATGAAACATGGCTTCCATTCAAATACTTAAAAGTGACATCATTTTTGTTCTTCGGACAGTATTTGGACACCATCTTTTGGCAGCTCATTATTTGTAGATTCGCTCAGTTGCAGATTTTTTTTCATAGAGCACATCTAAAATATTGAAACAAATCTGGAATACCATCCAGCTCCATGTCCTGCGTTCCTGTTCTGAAGGCTCCTTAAGAGTAAATACTCACGGCTGGTGCCAACCATCGAACTAGATCCACAATCACCACTCAAAGTGTTTGGAGCTGCAGGAGATAGTTTGGCACATCATTTGAGAAATTTCAAATTCCATATGGTTTAATTTTTCGATGGTTAATTTATGCATTAATCTGATAATGTGCACTCAAAAATAGAGTAGCTGTAATGGTTCACGGGCTTTCATCAGTTGTTCTACTGGTGACTTCTTTAAAATATACGATTATGCTCACAAAATTCAAATTATTGTCCTTTTTTTTAATCACATAATCTCCTATAAAATGAAAAGAAAAATCACCATGTGGAGAAGGAAGTTGTACATTTTTTTTCTATTTTTGCATCACAGCATTTAAGCAATAAAAACTAGTAGAACTTTGGGATAATTTTATTGGCCATTAACATTCCATACACACCGACATACAAATGTATGTTTAGACATATCATAGATATACTTATATGTATTCATGCACATGCAATTACATGCCTGTGTAAGAAGAAAACATCAGTTTTCCTGGTGATCAATATTGATTAAAAGAAGAAAAAAGCCTTTTCTAAGACTATAAGATCCTGCCAGCGATGCAGTTCCATCTTGTTTCAGAGCACAGTGGCCTTTGTCTAGGTCAAAACAAATTGACCTACTTGTAAAAAATTTTTTGAGTGACTTTAAGATGTTGACAAAAGTTAACCAGCACAGCACTTGTCTAAGCAAGTGGAGGAGAACACATCTGTTTTTCTTCATTTCAGATCCAAACAGACTTTACTACAACTTTACAAACTATCCAAACTTCCTGAGCAAAGTTTTAGTTTTAGTTTATGAAATGTCTGCAGTCTATTTTGCTGTTTAAGACAATGGAAAAGTGTAGATAATTTGATTTAAGGAAAAAATAGAACAGGTTTCAGATGTTGAATTTATCCTTCGAAATTGAAGCCTCCACTCTGTAATGACTTGCACACAGTGATGTTTTCTGACTCGTAGTTTTCTGACTTGGTGCTCGAGTCAAACTTCCAGGAAGTCCCATTTGCTGGTGATCAGCAGTTTGATCGTCTTGTCATGGAAAATTTACAGGAACAGCCGTGACTCCGATATCAGACGTGTTCCACCAGCAGAGGCGGTAGAGCGGCCAAAAATTGTACTCAAGTAAAAGTAAAAAGCAGCCATACAAGAAATGACTCAAGAGTAAAAAACTATTTAGTAAAAAGTCTACTCTAGTGCTCAGAAAGTGATCAAATTAGTAATCATGAAATATCTAAAAAAAAAACACATTACATCATCAGATAAACCAAAATATAAAGTTAAGTGGAAATTTTGGTATTTTAAGGACCAAAATGACAATAATTCATATAAGTAACAAAAAAATAAAATCAGGCAAAAGATCATTTTTCCAAACCAGTTTCTTTCAATAAATTAAAAAAAAATGTATGAAACTTTAACAAAAACAGCAGCTGTGTGTTTGTGTCTGGTGAATGTTTTGGTTAAAACATGTCTGTTCTTCATTCACTGGGTAGAGAATCCGGAAATTTTACTCAAGTAACAATAGTTCATAATGAAATTAAGTAAAAGTAAAAAAGTATGGCGTAGTAAAAATGCTCCTAAAAGTACATTGTTTTTTCAAAGTAAATGTAATTGAATAAATGTTACTATCCTGACTTTGTCCACCAGGACTAAAGCTTCACCAACATCCAAGATTCCACCAACTGGAAGCCATCAGAGTTTCTCACCTGGAATATAGAGCTGCGCCGGATGGATGTTAGCGTGAACAGGCAGTTACCAAAAGAGATCGTGATAGAGATCACTATCACTATGCATCGCCTGGGCAACGGCCCTCTGTTCAGGGACCATCAGATCACGCTGACTGCAGCAGCAGGTTGGACTAAACAAGCCCAGGTAGATGCTGACCTCTACCTGAATATGCTTGGACACTGCTGGCCCTTTCTTAATATTTTTTGTCTTGTCTTTGTACATGTATAGCACCTCATCAAGTCCGGAGGACCCCAACGTGTTTCACACTACAGTCATTCACCCCTTCAAGCACACACACACACACACACACACCAAATCATAAGCTGATGGTGACAAGCTACTGGGCAGTAGCCACAGCTGCCCTGAGTGAGAGAAGCGAAGCTGCCATTCACCGGCACCACCAGGCTCTCTGACCGTCTCCAGCAAGGTGGGTGAAAAGTGTCTTGCCCAAGGACACAACGACAGAGGCCATCAAACCAGCAACCCGCCGACTACTGAACGAACCCCCACCACCATCAGCCCATGTTATTTAATATTATTGCCACGCTATTGTGGAATCCTTTCAATTCACCCACACTCACAAATCCTCTCTACCACCTTCATAATCACACACTCTCTCTCTCTCTCTGTGATAAACTCATAGAAAACACCTGGATCAGGACTGGGATTACAAAGCAGGTTCACGTTCTTCAGCAAGAACCGTTTAAAGCAGACATTGTGTTGCTTTGGGACCGAATGCAATCAACAAACCACCATCTCCTCTTTATTAGTTAAAACAGATAGAGGTAGCCATTTTAGGCAGTAAATACAGCAAATATAATGGAAGGAGGATTTAACCTACACTTCCTAATTCCCAGTCAGGTATTCCATTAAAGACGAACGGTTGAGGTCTGTGATGCTCATATCATCCGTCAGGTAAGGACCACCACTCCAACACAGACCTCCTTCTGACCAGCAGCAGTGTTCTGAAGAACACATGAGGCACAGATTCACCTGAAGGGGTCACACACTAGTAGGTGTGAAAAAAGAACTATCCAAACTTTGGAGATTTAGAGCATTATTATTACTAAAGGGTGTATGTAGATTTTACCAGATTGATTGAAAGGGAACAAACATTTCTCTCTGAGTAATGTCCTGTGGGAAGCAGTGAAGGTTCTCATGTGAGGCAAAATCATTTCTTAATCATCGTGCAAAGCGGAAAACAAAAATGGAGATGATTTGGGATTAGAACAGAAAGTAAACAGTTTTAGAAGCAAATTATGCCAAATCCCAAGATAAAACTCTGTTGAACGAAATCAGAAAATGAAACTGAAATGAACAGAATACTGGAAGCAGGGACACAAATCCAGATAAATCCAGATGCAGAGGTTGAATTTGGAGAACTTTAACGATTTCATTCGTCTTGAAAATCCTTGCAACTGACTAAAAATAAAATGTAAACAATCAGACTGCAGTAGTAAGTCATCTAATGACCCAAAAGTTATATTTTTCAAACTAAGCAAGTCAATAGAATTGAAACATTGTATATAAGACATACAATGAGTTCATATTGTGATGATGTGTTGCTCTTTCTCAAAAATACAAATGCCCTAAACGTAGTTTTTTTATTTTAATGGAGAAAGATTATAACAAATTATGTCTTGAGGCACTTAGAAAAAAAAGACAAAAAAACAACAACAACATAATTTAAAAACATGTACAGAAATTTCTGCTGATTGTTGAAAAGTTTTCCATTTCAGGAAATGAAGCTGACTGGATTCAGTCCCTGACTTCAAAGCAATCCCTCCTCTTCAACGAGTCTGGCGTTAGCACCAGCTAGAATTGCGTTGTTAGCTTAGCAGCCGGCTGTCACAGCTAAACAGAAAGCTAGGCCAGGTGAAACTTTCATAAACAGACACTTAATGTGAGAAATAAGTGCAGATAATTCATAGAGTTGAAGGACAATGTGGTAGAGTGGGAAAAGGTGGTCAGTATGTCCTGCAGCCTAACCTTACAGTACTGTTGCTATAGCAATGGCTCAAGATAACCTAAGTCACTGTAGCAAAAGGATTTATCAAAGGAATGATAGAGTCTAATCTCATTTCCATACAATTTAGACAGTTGGGACAAACCTAAGGCTGCGTTCACACTGCAGGCTGAAGTGACCCAATGAGACTTTTACTGCCACCTGTATCTCATCTTTTCATGACACTCTGAACAGCACAGGTTGGATTCTTTTTGAATGCGACCCAAGCCACTTGCATATCCGATACATATCCGATTCAAATGCGACCTAACGTCCAGGTCACATTCATCCGAACTGAACGTCACTGATACTGGACACATCTCACCATTCTGCGCCCTGATGTGCGCAAGCGGGACGTATAACAACAACCACGACGGACTATAATGAGGATTATGCTGTCAATGTGCTGCTCCGGTTGGACAACTTCAAATGTGCAAGCTATGCTCCACCGTTAGCCTCCATGTTTACCTCCGCAAACACTGAGCACTACTTCTTTTTATGGCGGCTGGCAGATCACTGAGAACGCTGACGCTGTTGCGCCCTCTCCTGCGCATGCGCGACACTTTCAGGTCCTTTCCCGTTCAGACTGCAGAACACATACAGGTCGCATATGTGTGGCAGTGTGAACGGCCCGGCAAAAAGAATCCGATTTGACTAAATATCGGAATTGGATCACTGCAGGCTGCAGTGTGAACGCAGCCTAAAGCATTTCCTATATTTTCTAATTTGCATCTCAGTCCAACTTTCTCATTACCAACTGGGAATATCAGTGACTGTAGCCTCAGTATATTAAACTTAACTTTTCCACATGGAGTTGCAAAGGAATGAGCCGTTCATCACATATTTGATGGGAAAGAGTTTTGATAATTTCATATTTTACTAGAGTCATATAGCATTGATGAATATATATACGAGTATATATTTTTAATATCATCAGTTAGATTATATCATCCAGTCCAAATTCAAGATCATAACACAGACATTTCTCCAGTAGTAAGCAACTTCCTTAAAAACTTCAACTCCTAAAGTTTATCTCAAAAATCTGTATAAAACGTTTAAAAGCAGCCCAACACTCTGACTTCCCATCACTGGATGAGAAACTGAGCTGGTGGCGTCGCCCGCCGGTCTGTGGCTTTCAGATGTGAGAACTTATCAACACGCCAAGAGTACACCGTCTCAGTCTCCCCCCTCCTCACTGTTTGTGCTTAGTGATGTCACAAAAGTTGTCATGGACACGAACAGATCCCACACCCTCCGCGCGGCTCGGAGTTTTGCAGAGGAAACAATACTTCAAAAGTTGAAGAATGACCAAAGTTTAGATACGAGTCATTGTAAAGAGAACTTTAGGGATCTGCTGCTGTGCTGCAGGCTGTCAGGCATACGGTGGTCTGCCCAGGGCGGCAGCAGGTCTCAGAGCCAAGGCTAGCTGCCCTTTCCTATGCTAACTCATTTGCATCCCCATGTGAGACACAACGGTTGTAAAAACACACTCACACATATAGATATACAGTTGACTTTCACTAATTCACGGTTCAATATTAAAGGAGTTATTTGCAGATTTTTCTAAAAAAGAAAACATAACTCCAAATTATTTGTGGTAAATTTGATTGTTTACTGAATTTTTCTAAAATATCTAAAAGAAAATGCTGCTTGGGAAGATGAAATACCTAGAAGCAATGCTACGTGACAAACTATTGGTTGCAAAGCAGCCAATCCAGGAGCACTATTCATTGTCCTTGCTGCTGATTGGCTGTTCCCCCCAAGAGCAGAAATAAAGACGATTGTTTACAGACGGTTTCCTCTTTGTGCACTAATACATATTTGATGTTTGAACTAAAGTAGGCAGCAGTAAGTGACAGTATGTGCAGATTTACGCTGCTGTTGCTCCTAACCCCCCACAAATACTGGAGGTCCACTGTGATCGAAATGGGTGGAGGTCAGTTAAGTGCAAATTTTAATTTTGATTAATGTGGCATGTCTACTTTGATGCCAGATGCAGTTCTAACTACTATTAAAGCCAGTCAAGCAATTAGGATGTCATTTAGAGATGTAGAGTGAAACTGTCCTTCTCCATGTGGAAAACCTGGAATGCCAAGAGAGGACAGAACAGCTGGAAACTATTCTTCCCTTGGCAGTAACTTTCCTGATTTTTATTTTTTCAGAATATTACTTGGATCTAGACAGCTCTCTTGTAGCAGTGGAACTGAATTAAAATATTTAATCAAGTTAATTTCAGGGTCTGCGATTAATTCATTGCATTTTAGTTGAAAACCATTTTCAATTCAAAGTCCATTTTTACTGATAAATTATTGAATAAATAGACATGGGCTCAGCAACAAAATGTATTTATTGTTTTAATCTGTTATTTAGGTTATTAAACCATCAGATTGGCACAAAGTGTTATTCTACCAGTTCATCTACGGATCATTTATGGAACTTCTTTAGACATTAGCGATAGTGCTACATGCACCGCTAACATGTAGCACTATCGCTAAATGTTAGCGTTAGCGTTTTAGGCTTGAATAGCTCCACTGATAGGATAACTCCTTTTAGCATAAGTTGTTGTTGTTTTCAACAACTGTTGAACAATTGTTTTCAACAACAGTTGTTGAAAACAATTGTTCCGATCAAAAACCGATCTGTTCAATCAGATCGGTTTTTGAAGCAGAAATTAACCCTTGCTGGACCAATAGAAGCAGTTTTGCCATCAAACATAGGGGCGTATCAGAAACACCTGAATTCTCAAATTCAAAGGTTCCAGGTCAGGACGTTTGGATGTAAAATAAATCTGACAGAGCTAAAATATATATATATATATATATATATATATATATATATATATATATATATATATATATATATATATATATATATACATATATATATATATATATATATATATATATATATATATATATATATATATATATATATATATATATATATATACTGCTCAAAAAATAAAGGGAACACTTAAACAACACAATATAACTCCAAGTAAATCAAACTTCTGTGAAATCAAACTGTCCACTTAGGAAGCAACACTGATTGACTATCAATTTCACCTGCTGTTGTGCAAATGGAACTTTGTACAGAACAAAGTATTCAATGAGAATATTTCTTTCATTCAGATCTAGGATGTGTTATTTGAGTGTTCCCTTTATTTTTTTGAGCAGTGTATATATATATATATATATATATATATATATGTATATATATATATATATATATATATATATATATATATAAACAATCTAATTGAAATTAACATGTTAAAAGTCATGTCCCTACTTTCGTGACATTATCTGCTTTGCATGTAACTGTTATAAAGCCATAATAACAGCAGGTGGGCTCCAGCGGAGTACAACCTGCATGTGTGTCTAACGGACATGAGTTAAACATCACAAACGCAGAACTAACGTTCCCAGCAGTCGCCTGATTAACGACAGCAGAACTGTGTGATTCCTGAGTGCGGCGACTGCAGACCTAAGCTTTGACTTCACAATAAAACGTGTGTGAATCTTCGCTGCTCTCTTTTTGCCTCGCTCGGCGAGTTAACGCCTCCACTTATCTTTGACCCTGCAGCCTCTTCCAGGCTCTCCTTTGTCCTGCAGGGCTTCCCCGGCCACCGGCTGGGGTGTTTTAGCTCAAACAGACGAGGAGAGAGGAAGAAGACACTCTTTCAACAAATCTATTCACCAAGGTGCTTCAGAGACTACAGGGGTCTCTCCGATCTCGTCGCGAAGCTTTTCTTTCGCGTCTGCGCCCGCGTTGGCGGGTTTGGAGCTGCTGTTTTTGTTTCGTTTTTGATCCGAGAGAGTCAAGAAGGGGGAGAAACTATTGATTAACGTTTCTGTTTCTCCCATCAGGAAGCAGGCGCCAAATCCAGCAGAGACGAAATCACATCAGCTAAGGGTGCTAAACTGACAGCTCAACTCCATGGAAAAATCCATACTTTAAGCTTTATTCCAGCAATTTGGATGCACCACACAGCACTGCGCCACTCAGCGTGGAGCAGAGGCCAAAAAAAAAAAGAATAATAAAAAATACCAAAAACCTGAGGTTCTGCCACTTTTAGAAACCTTTGATTCATTCAGTTTTACGTTTACATGTTCTAAATTTGATCTCAATACTCATTGTTTTTACCGAGGCATAAATACTGATGTAGGGCTGTGCAACAATGCGTGTGTTGGAACCACACACACCTCCTACGTGCAAACTGAAGGGCATGGCGACGGCGGATTAACGATCTCACCTTGTTTTACCACAAGGTAAAACCTTGACCGCTCATCTTACAGGAATCGATGCGATGAAAAACCAGCAGCGACCCGTCAAGAGTTTTCAGACAGATATTCGGGGACGATGGAAACGCTTTCAAGCAAGGAGGACTTTCTACGCAACCACACAGTCAGAGCATTTAAATGAAAGATTTATGGTTAAAAACGGGTTTTTGTTCTTCTGAGGTTCTGCTGCTGGGAGACATCCAGTCTGTTTACTGCTGTTCTGTCCTCACACACTGCAAACCCATCAGAACCCCCGAAAGAGACGTGGATAGTGTTGTTAGTGTCATTGCTTGACCTCACACCAAAGAGTTTTTGGAAGTTTCTATAACAACTGAAGGGAACATAGTTACTTGATTGTGCTATAAAATTGAACTACATGTGCCTGGAGAATAAATAATACAGTTAAATTTACTACACAATCATACTGCACATTAATTTGCGTTAATCCAACATGAAAAGACTTTAAAATAAATTGACGTTTGTGGTCATAATGAGATGAAATGTGGAAAAGAAACCTTCAGAATATATCAGAGGATTCGTTTGCTGAATAAATGAATAAAATAATCTTTATGTAGTCCTTTTATTTTACTCATCAGCTGGAACTGAAGCAATTTGCTCTTGGATGAACTAACTAATGCATATGTATACAGTATATATATAGCCATATATATATACTGTATAAATATATATATATAAATAGTCCCATCAGATAGAATGTGTTGCGATGAAGACACACTTGACTTGTACTGAACTCTACAGCAGGAGCGTTGCCATCCATGTTCAGACTGAAAGTCCACCGACTCCAAATTGGAAAAATGTCCTCTTCCTGAATACTGGAGACAACCACAGGGGAGGTGGACTGTCTCATGCCGTCCCAGGTGGACTCATTATCCATGTGATGAATCTCTCCCTCATGCATACATGCAGTCTCTTTTACACGATCGTTCTCCGCCGTCTCCCTCATCACATCAAACAAAAGCAGTGTGTTTATAAAAAAAAAAAAAAAAGGCAACGGCAAGACTGGACGAGAGAGGAGAGTTCTTTTCCTTGACGCTCTTTTCCTCCCTGCTCCTGATTAAAGATGATGGGGATTTTCTCCAGCAGGATAATCGCAGTTTGCTCCCTTTGAACGCCACAACCTCGGTCAACTTCACAGAGAGGAATCAGTTACTGGCTCCCATTTAGAATCCGGTCGGGGCAAGTCTTTCTTTCGTTTTGCAAGTAAGACAAATGTAAGTTTGGAAGTTCAGTTTTTTTTTGCTTGTTTGTTTTTGTTGGGTTTTTCTCTCTCTATAGTCAGGATTGGGCCGACGTGATGCTGTTGACCGCTGACTTTCACTGGCAGGAGGCGCTGTGGCCTGAAAGGTCACACAAACATTCTGCACAGCGATTCAAGCAGTTCACATGAAGCTGCGTTCATGACCCACTGTAAGGTTTGTGTTGCTCTGCGTTGTGCAGAGCACCTCAGTCCCTGTGACACCAGGGACTCAGGGCACAGTTAAAACAAGTCAGCCGCTGTTATTAGCCTCCTCTCCTCCACTCCACATCCTCCTCTTTAATGTTTCCTCCTCCCCTCTGCTATCCCTTTTTTTTTTTTAAAGCAGAGATAAACCCCGGCCCGGCAGGAATGTAATGGCAGACGTCACAACGTTCCCAATTAGAAACACTTTGGCAGTTCAAAGGGACAGAGGGGCCAGAGATGTTAAATATCAAATTTAATCAAGCCAGAAATGACGTTTACTGCTTCTTCAGGCTTTGGGCTGCAGTAGTGCTCAAAGGTTTACATACAGTCTTCATCAAACATCACATTCATTTGGCTCTTAATGGCCCTAATTAATGTTGGTCAACTTTATTCATTGGGTTTTATTGTGAGAAAAGTCATTCTGCTGTAAATCTATCAATTTAGGTTTTTCTTCGGGCACTTAGAATTTACTGAAGTTCATTTGGAACCAAGATCTGTAAACCACCATCGTCCACTGTGAAGAGAGACGAGTCGATCTGAGCAAGGTGAGCAATATTGGTCGGACACGGACTGTACGGCTCTGTTCACTTCCTCCTCTGCCACTGCTAAAACTGCAGGGATGCTACAATTCTGAAATAACAGAAAGTCAACGTCATCGCTCACAACTTCTCCTTGTTGGAATTCTACCAGAAAAGAAAAAGGAGCTGAAGGACAGAAAGCCCAGACGGCTCAGTGAAGGGAGACGAGAATTGAACGGATTTGTCGTAGGAAGGCAGTGACCAGGCGAGGTCACATCAGGCACAGAAAAAGTTTCAAAATGGTTTTGTTATGGTCCATTCTCTTCGTCACAAAAGCCAGGTTTTGATTTGTACGCTTTTCACATCCAGTCTAAGTATGCTGCTTGAAATTTAGAGCACTTTGATTAATCATAATATACAACAGCAAAGGCCCTGTACCAATGTCAACTGTCAGCACTTTTAAATGTGGTGGACCATGATTTGTTTCAATATTTAGTTACAAAAATGTAACAAAACATATATTTGACATGTGGTATGGAAAATAAAAACAACACATTTTTACAAGTAACTCAAACTTTTGTAAAACTGCATACTGTGTGTGTGTGTGGTTTGAATTGCTCAGAGGGTGGGTGTTCCTAATCTAAGCTGAAAAGGCCTGCAGCTCTGTCGATCTCATGCTGTTTAGGAGAGGCTTATCTCACACTCCAGCTTAGCTATAACACAGACGCTTCGCACACACTTCCACACCAACACCTAGAGTTCCCACCGCGCCTCTACAAAGACAGCGGGGGAAGCAGACAGTGGAATGAGGGCAGGGCACTGATGCATGGACAAGGCCAGGCAGAGATGTCATGAAAGAAATGAAGTGAGATTCCAGACATAAGGCTTTGAAAAAAAAAATAAAAAAGCATCAAAAAATGGGAACAGTGGGAGTGAAGAGCAGCCCTCCCCACGGAGGAGCCCTGACTTTCTGCTCTCACCCACTGACTCTCTTCTACCCTTTTTGCTTGGCTCTCCTTCTCTTTGACAAGTTACTGGCCTGCCCTCACCCAGCTTAACCTTGCCTCCATCCTCTTCGGCTCTTCGCCGCCGTCACCGTCCTCCATCATCCGCTCCTCGACCTGTCCCTCACACCAACCGTCTTTTTTTGTTGTTGCTTTTTCTCCCATTTCAGACCGTCAAAAAAGCGTGCGCTGTCTTCACACTCACCGCAGCGAATTCAGTGGTAACCAGAGAGAATTTGTTGACGTCGCCATAAACAGTTTCCATGCCTCTTGGTCACAAAGCGAAGCCGATTCCTGACTAGCTTGGAGAAAGAAAAAAAAAAGCAGCGCTACGGCTCTTAATGGTGAAATACTTGCAGGTATCAAGAAATCTGAATGTTGCGGGAAAGTGCAGGATTTCTTGCCAGTCATCTCAGAAAGTGAAACAGTCATTTTATATATATAGAGAGAGACCCAATTGCAAAGTCAAATTTCTTTCAAGTCATGTTTGATATATACAGCATTTTTTAAGCAACTGTAGGTAACATAGTAACTTGATTGTGCTATAAAATGGAACTATGTGGCTAGAAAATACATAATACCACCCAAAACCCAAAATTCAGTGTCTCAGAAAATGAGAATATCACATTAGATCAGTGATTCTCCATTCCTGAGGAGCTTCTGCCCTGAATGTCTGTGGGGTTTCCCTTCTGCCACACACCTGACTTGAATAAGTGAGTGAATAACAGCGTTCTGCAGCACTTGATGGCATGCAGAGGAGGTCATGCAATCATTCGAATTAGGTGTTCTTTAACAGAAACATATCTACAGCATGTATGGCAGTGTTCCCTATGGACCAGAACTGAGAAACACTGTGTTAGACCCAACAAAAATGGATGTTTAATGCAGCCACAAATGTCAGCCTTTTGAAAAGTATGTACATTTCCATAGTTATGTCCCCTGAGGAGCCCTTTAGGGCAGGGGTGTCCAACTCCAGGCCTGGAGGGCCGCTGTCCTGCAACCTTTCAAGGTGGCTCTACTTCAACACACCTGAGTCAAATAATGAGGTTGTTAGCAGAACTCTGGAGAACCCGACTGCATTGAGGAGGTGATTCAGCTGTTTGCGTGCTGGACCGAGGAGACATCTAAAAGTTGCAGGGCACTGGCCCTCCAGGACCAGGATTGGCCACCTATGCTTTAGGAGGTACTGCAAGCGTATGGGTTACTGGACCCTTTGATACAGGCTATTAAGTCACGGTGTGACCAGTGTCAGAACTTGATCCGCATTAAGTCAGTCTCATTTCTAACTTACTGAGAGGTGGACTCTAAAAAGGTTGCCTTTTGTCCCCCATTCTGTCTAGACGCAGCCAAGGCATTGAGGAGCTGTCTTGGTGGCCTCAGGTACTTTGCAGATGATGTGGTCTGATTGGCATCACCAGGTTGTAATCTACGGCAGTGTTTCCCAACCCTGGTCCTCAAGGCACTCTGCCCTGCATGTTTTAGGTATTTCCTTGCTTTAGTCCAGCTGATTTCAATTGATGACTGATTAACAGGCGTTTGTTGAACCGCAATCAATTGAATCAGGCACATTAAAGCAGGGAAACATGTAGGACAGTGTGCCTTGAGGACCAGGGTTGGGAAACACTGATCTACGGCTTTCACTGGAGTGGATCCTCATCCCGGCTGCTTTGGTGTGAAGCAGCCGGGATGAGGATCAGTGTGTCCGAATCCGTGGTCTTTAGACGGAAAAGGGCAGAGTGTCCTCTCCACAACAGGGACCAGGTTCTGCCCTAAGTCTTGGAGTTTATGTCTCGGGAGAGCGATAGGTGAATTGGTGCTGTGTTTGCAGTGAAACAGGCCCTGTACCGGTCTGTCATGGTGAACAGAGATCTGAGTCAAAAGGCGAGTTACAGTTTGATCTATATTTCTGCCCTCATCTGTGGCCACAAGCTTTGATCAGAGACCAAAAAAATAAGATCGCAGAGACAAGCCGCTGAAATGGGTTTCCTCTGTAGGGTGTCTTGGCTCTCCCTCAGAGACAGGATGAACAGCTTGGTGATACAGGAGGAACTCAGGAGTGGAGCTGCTGCTTCACCAGGTCTAGAGGAACCAGTGGAGGTGACTCAGGCTTGGTTAGGATGGACGCCTCAATAGTGAGGTGTTCAGGACATGCCCCACTGGGAGGAGACCCAGGGTAAGATCCAGGACACGCTGGTGGGACGATGTTTCTGGACTGGCCTGGGAACGCCTTGGGATTTCCCCGGAGGAGCTGACCTCCAGCCCCCGGCGACCCGATCCCAGATGAGCAGGAGACGATGGATGGAAGGATGTTTTTTATTTATTTATTCTTCTTTTAGGTTGTTTTATAATCTCTTTCAGTATGCCTGACTTGTTTCCTAACTGAGCCCAACTGTAAATACTCCAAATATGCCTTCATTTCTACCCTGAAGCCAGTTCAATGGTTCAGCTTATGTAAGTATGCTAATCAGGCTCTGATTTTTATTGGCCTCGTTACACGGCGGGGAATTGGCCTGATAAAACAGAAGTTATGCAAGAAGGAAGAGTGCTGCAGTTTAACATCTGCCCTTTAATGACAGCAGCCCAGCAGGCACCAGAACAGAGCCACGGTCCGAACAGGGGGACGTATAGACAGAAACCCATCAATGGCCTAATCCGAATTTGGCACGGCTGCATGTGGGAGGATGTGTGTGAGTCTATAAATGAGTGTTTGCGCGATTTGTTATTGTCTCTGTTTTATGTCCCCACTTCTTTGCCAAAGCTGAAATTTCATGCTTGGGGACTAACAGGGGTGATTCTGAGTGCAAAGCTGTATTATCTCTTTTTATGTCGGAAATAGGAGCCTTGGGATGTATGCTTGCCTGTGTGTGTGTGTTGGCGTGTGCGGGCGTGCGTGTGTGAGTGTAGCGTCTGTGTTCCTGTATTTTTGCAG
This sequence comes from Xiphophorus maculatus, assembly GCF_002775205.1. NCBI lineage: Eukaryota > Metazoa > Chordata > Actinopteri > Cyprinodontiformes > Poeciliidae > Xiphophorus > Xiphophorus maculatus. The sequence goes on from NC_036462.1 coordinate 32,184,361, forward strand.
TCTCTAGCACTGGAACATTTTGTCAGGCGTTTGTTCTCATTCCAGTGTATCAGCAAACATGGATTGTGCGCTGTGAAAGCGAACTAACCCTTTCTCTGTATGCGAGTCTAAAAAGCTGTCTGCTTCTGTGCCACGCTTCACTCCGGCGTGTGCAATCAGCGGCTCGCTGCGAGGGGCTACCTTTTATATCCTTGACAGGGATTCTCACCAGACATGTCTATTTAAATCAATGGATAATGGTGAAATCCCTCTGAATGATGGTGAACGGCTTTAATTGAACCACATCAACATTTCCAACAATCACAGTACTTACAGGAATAAAAAAGTGTCCTAATTGTCTCGATATGAGTTAACAGAGAGTAATACGTTGTTGTGTAATTGTTGCTAGGAATTTTTTGTTGTTGTAAAATTTCTTTGTCAGAAAAGCTTAATTCTGTTGATTGCTGCAAAAGCAATAAAAAGTGTAACATTTCTAAGAGGGTTAGTACTTTTTATAGACACTGTAAGTTTTTGGTTGCTGGGGGCCGTTGGACAGATTTTTTCATGGCATTTTCATATCTTATCCATCATCCTATCATTTCTTTTTTTTTCTAATATGCTGCCAGATCAAGGATTTAAAAGTGTGAGGGTAAGGAGAGGGAAGGGGGGGGTCCAGTCCAGTTGAGAAACGTTTTTCAAGCAAACAGGGCAACACATCTCAAAAAACAGATAACAGTCTCAGTGATACAATAGCTTACATTTCCTTCACCAGACAGCAGCTAGCTACAGCTTTATGAGACGTTCACTGTGACGAGGAACTCTTTTAAGACTTGTTTTTACTCTCCTTAAGGGAACAACAAGCTAAGCAGCACCTGACTAGGTACAAAAGTCAACATGAACAAAAGAAATCGCAATAAAAGAAAAGAACAGTAAAGAAAAAACTTTTTTTTTTAAATCAAAGCCAAAATGATAATATCTCGGTTTATGCTGTGCAGTAGACTCTCCTCCTGACTCTGACTGATTGGGACAGAGCGGTGCCTCTCTGCAGATGGCAGTAGGACCACAGAGCTGCATTTCTTTCACTGATTATTTGCGGTAAATCGAGAGCTTCGCTTTTTGACTCAGCTCTCTCTTCAGCACGACAGATCGGTACAGCGCCCGCTTCACGGCAGACGCTGCGCCAATCTGCCTGTTGATCTCCCGCTCCTTTCTTCCCTCATTCGTGAACAAGATCCCAAGATACTTGAACTCCTCCACTTGGGGCAGGACACCCCCCCCCCCCCCCCCCCCCGCCCCCCCTGACCCGGAGAAGGCACTCTACCCTTTTCCGGCTCAAGATCCTGGCCTCGGATTTGGAGGCACTGATCCTCATCCCGGCCACTTCGCACTTGGCTGCGAACCGCTCCAGCGAGAGCTGCAGATCACGACCTGATGAAGCCAATAGGACCACGTCATCCGCAAAAAGCAGAGATGAGATCCTAAGGCCACCGAAACGGATCCCCTCAACATCTTGGCTGCACCTAGAAATTTTGTCCATGAAAGCAATGAACAGAATCGGTGACAAAGGGCAGCCCTGGCGGAGTCCAACTCTCACCGGAAACGAGCCCGACTTACTGCCGGCAATGCGGACCAGACTCTGACACCGGTCATACAGGGACCTGACAGCCCGTATCAAAGGGCCCGGTACCCCATACTCCCAGAGAACCCACCACAGGACTCCCCGAGGGACACGGTCGAACACCTTCTCCAAGTCCACAAAACACATGGATCCTTCAAATATATGCATAAAAAAGCATACCTGTTTTGTGAACTATTTCCTCAGAGTTTTTCCACATTTACTTTTCATCTGATTTCATTCTATTGCATCTCTAAACACAAAAGCAACTCTGATGTAAGTGAAGGTTAATTCACAATGTGTATTTTGTTTTTTTTTCTTTAATGACTGCTGGAAGATCCACTGTTTCCTCAGGAATAGAGTTGTGTCTGATGCCTCCTGCAACTGCAGATGTTCAATCAGCGTCTTGTGTTAAATAATGCAACAGCAGAGAACCGTGATCTGTGGAGACTATTATCCTGAGCCCCATGATTGGGAGCTAAAGCGGCACCTTTTATGTCCCTCTTTAAGCTTTTTGGTGAATATCCCCTCCTCTCTTCCCATTCTTCTCTCCCTGTCCGGACGCAATCCCCCCTGCTGCCCGGTCCACGGCAAATGTGGCAAAAGCTGCACGTCAGATGCATTTTATGATGTGAAGTGAAATTCAGGACCAGGAAGAAGGCAGAGATGATGTAAGGACGTGTACGTGCAGAAGAAGAAGATATCAGACTGAATGGTGTCTAAAGTCACACAGGCCTTTCAGTGCGCTCTAAGTGTGGGCGTGTGCATGTAGGTGTGTGTGTGTGGAGAGTTATCGTTCTAGTCCTAACTCTCCACCCTGGCAACGGTCTGGATTAAATGCTTGCCCTGCAAAATCTCTTTGTTTTGATGTATGTTTTTTTTTAGTTTCCCACATGGGACTCACCTGGGTGAGCTGTTATTATTAAAATGATTCTTCTCTTTACGTTGCTGCCCACCTGCCAGGTTGGAAGAGCCGTTTGAAGGAACTGAGGCATATGTGCCTTCAGAAGGACAACATATCCCAGCAGCCTATGGAGCAAACGTACACAAAGTGGAAAACAAGAAAGAACCGTTTCATGCAATGTCTATAATGAGCTGAAAAGTCTCCGTATCACACTAAATGAAGCAATATGTTCTGTGTGCGCTTTGACGTTGTGCTGAACAGAGGATAAACACAGTGTCGGTCCTTTCACATCGTAACTTGTTGTATTCGTTCAAGTCCATTGTTACTTTTTTTCATGTCCTTCCTGGTTGGTTTTACCACATAAGACCACAAAGTCAAGGTATAAATTACAACCTATCGATGGAGACAAAGTGTAGTGGGTGAACGAATGAATTTACTTTGGTAGTTTTTACCAAAAAGTGTAAAGCTAGCTGCTGTAAAGCTAGCTGCTTTACAGCACGAGGACGTTGGAGGTCAGTTGAGTTTATTTTGTTCTGAAATGATCCAAAATCAAATTTTAAACTTATCGCAGTCAGACTAGCACAGCTCTCCCGCCAACCGCCGATCCCAGAGTCGTCCAGCACGCCGAAGAGAAAGAGAGAGAAAGGAGTGATGGGTCACACAGAGTCCAGTAGGTTTCATTGGTGGGTTTCAAAGTGGGGCCCGCGGCCACCGGGGCCCGCTAGAGGGGCCCTAGAAGATGAGAAAAAAGGGCTGCCAGGTATGTAGGCGGAAAATTAAGTTGTATTGATTTCAAAAGTATAAACAACTGAATATTTATTGATTAATTTATTTATATATTTTCTGCTGACCACATATCACAGCGGTCAGCGTAGACTTTATCCCCCTGACTCCATGGCTGTCCTGCTCCTCGCAGCAAACACTGGCCTCCTTAGGCACCAACAAATTCTCAAGATGATTTTATTCCTGGTTGTTGTTGTTGTTTTTCCTTCCTCTGTGTCTGCATTTTATTCTCAGACCGGGGTTGAAGGTTTTTTTTTTTAAGAAATACATGAATTTTTCAAAAGACGTATTATTGTACTTGTACCCTGCGGTGTTTTTTTTTAAATCAGTCCTCCATGTAAACAAACCGACTTGGGACGAGAACGCATGAGTTTACAACTTTCAGATGCAGATGTGAATCAGGCTGCTGCTACCGCTGCATCTCACACACACACACACACACACACCCACGCACACACTCTGCTACCCTCACACTTCCGTTTGGCCTGGGGGGTAACATGAAGAGTGAGGGGGGGTTCTGGTTATCTTGATCATCCTGAAGCAAATGACTGGGCAACACTGCAGCTTTGAACATTATTCTACATAATGCAGCTCGTATTGCTCTGGATATTTACCATGAGCTGATATTTTTCTTCTGTTTACAGAAATGTCTCTTGTGACTCTTTTTCTTTTTTTTGGTTGTTGTCACAGTCGTGAATAAAAAACATCATTTTTTGACTTGCTAGAAAACTGAATTTTCACGTGGAATGCACATTCAAATGCAGAAAAACAGCGTTGCTAAATATTTCAGGTGCCAGAAATAATTTTGATCAATTTATTAGGACTCAGAAGAATCTTACATTGTTAAGTATAAAGAGAGGTTAATTGGTTGAATTGCCACTAGAAGATATTGTCATGATCCACAACTTTTTGTCTAATTATTGACTCACTCACCTGATTTCAGTCATTACTGTTCATGTAAGTCGTTTTGTTTTCCTTCTGTCCTCTCATTGGCTGGTCGTCTGTTGATCTCCGTGTGTCATCGCAGCTACTTCCTGTGTTTCCTTGAAGATGATTCTTCACTTATTAAATACTAATTTCTCTTACATCTGTAGAGGCAGAAACTTTGGGAGAAACTGAGGCTGTGTTAAATGTAAAGTTCTTTCAAAATAAATCAACACATTTTGTATTTAATCTTTTACTTTATCTGTAGAAGAAAATTTAAAAAAAAAGTAATTCCTATTCTATTCGTTAAACAAAACGTATCAACAAAAAAACTAAGGGTGAAGTTATATTCTAGTTTGTGGTGATGCATAACATTAAATCCTAATAGATTTATTTAAAGGATTTTCTATAAAGACAGTATCTGCACCATTTCCTGTGTGGTATTGTTAACTCCCTATATCTGGTCGCCTACGTCACATAAATCTTGAGTTTGTAGATGATGACAGGCAGCTGTAGAGAAGAGAACTGTTCATCTCTGGGGATGCTGCACTGCTGGCAGCGGAAACATCAACTGGCTGGAAACCTGGTTCCAGGCTGTAAACACACACACACACACACACACGCACACACGCACGCACACACACACACACACACACACACACACATCTGGCCCCGACATCTGGTGACAGCACTAGCGGAACAAGTCAGAGTCGGGCCGGGGGGCGGGGCTAATGACCGGGCCCTTTATACCCGAATAATAAAGCTCATGATAATTTAACTTTACAACATAGACATGCCCGCAACAGCGGAGCTTACAGGTTTCACCACCACAGAGAGCGACTGTGTCATTCTGAAATCCATCTGACATGAAGTACAACAAACCAAGAGAACAACAGAAACATCAGGCTGCTGGTCACTAACGATGAAACAACACAAATGCAAAGCAGTTCAGAACCGCGGATGGGTTCGGATCATTCTGACACTTCATCAATTTCAACTCAAGAGCCTGGAACAGCTAGCAACAGCTGCAGCTACATTTATTGTTGGCGCGTTGAACCGAGCACGCAGAGGCACGCACCGCACGCGCCCCGTGTCGCAGCACCTCGTGCACCTCTGGATGTTTGTAACGCGCCGCCGTTCACACAAACTGGACGATCTGGAAGATGCTCTTCCAGGCAGCTCCAATGTAAACCATAACTATAAACGCCAGACTGCTGTCTTGGCTCAAAAACGCTCAACCCGAACTGTTGAAAGCGACCAGAACTCAGCCTTCAGTCCCTGACATCACCGCTGTACCACCGACAGAGAGGAAAGGGGATGTAAGCTCGGCGGCTGGGCTGATACAATTTACAATCAGTCTACACTTAACTCACACGTTGTGAATAATGTCATTGTTGCTACCTGAAACTAGTCCGGCTCCTTCGCTGGACTGGCAGTTTTGGCGGGTCTGAATCGCTGCCAACAAAAAAGTCCGGTTCATCTCCAAGACGAGGAACAAAATATGCGTCCAGTTTTTGGCTTTTCCTTGCTCACTTTTTCCCATCCTTTTCACTTTGCCGCTCCATGGAGCTCCACTCATGTTAACTTAGTCCGTAAAAATGCTCTAGCTAGTTTGCCATCCAAGTGACTGATGATGACGTTGGTGGACCGCTGGTGACAAGCTTTACCCAGAATACACTTGGAGACAATAAGGACGACCCACTTGTAATTTTGTGTGTCATAAAGTTAAATGTAAGAGTGAAAATAAAGTCAATCATGTAGCACAACATTTTATTCAATAATTTACATCGTCCTTCTCACTAAAATTCGTCGGTCTTGTAAAGTCTTTCGCAAAAATGAGTCAACAATGACTGGGGCAGCCTACTATATAATCTACTGGGATAATTTTCATATAATCTTACATACACCATACTCAACAGGAGAAGGCCTGCTTTCTCCAGCTCTCATCAGATGTGACGTCATATTCTGCATCCCATCCGGGCCCCTTCCAGACCCGGGCCGGGCCCCTGACCTCCCCCGAAGGTCCGCCCCTGGGTGACAGCTCCCAGTGGAATAAGCCATAGGAAGAGGAGTTGTCTGTCAAATACAGCAAACCTTAAACATCCATAGCTTGATAATCTTGTAAGTATTTTTTGAGATACTTGTTTGACCCCGTCATATGCTTTCCACTGCAAAAACATAAGATCTTACAAAGTAATTTTAGTCTAGTATCTAGCGCAAGTATCTTAGTACACTTGAAGTAAGGCAAAACTAACTTACAAGAAACTTCTCAACAAGATGTAGAAGCTTGTTTTAAGTCAATAATTTCTTAACATTGATGGAAAAGTTCTAGTTCCATTGGCAGATTATTTCACATATGACAAGACATTTTTATTTTATTATAACTAAAATAATATGCCAATGGAACTTTTTCACCAATATTAATGAGCTATTGACTTAAAATAACTGCATATTTCTTGCTGAGAAGTTACTTGTAAGTTAGTTTTCTCTTATTTGAAGTGTACTAAGATATTTGTACTAGAATGCAGACTAAAATTACGTGGTAGGATTTTGTCTTTTGCAGTGTAGAATTTGATCATATTCTGTTGAGTCGGTGAGCAGCTCACAAAGCTTAGTTGTTTTTTCCCCCCCGCTGTGTATGATTAATGTTCTGAAATCTTACTGCATTTATTTCGGAATGTTTTCTTTACAAAATATGACTCCTAACATTCAGCATGGTTTAAAATTCCTCTTATTTAACGCACACAGTTTAAAAGCCCAAATAGGCCGTGGTGTTTGCTGACAGCTACAGTCTGGTGACCTTTCAAGCATCTCATCAGGCAACCTGGGCGTCTGTGGTAAAACATCTGGTACTATTAATCCAAAGCCACACAAAGACACCAGCACCACAATGAAAACTGCTGCATCCTGCAAAAAAAACAAAACATAGGGGCTATATATTCAAGACGGATGGTTTTGGTTATTTTTAAAAATGCCTGGCGACTCCAAAATAGTACTGGAAAACAGCCATTGCATTTCAGGATGAGGTCTACATCCTGCAGAATGCAGCCAGTTTCCACACAGAGTGCGATCAGGATGTAGAGCTGTCGGTTTAGAACCTCCTAATGCCAACACTGCGCTCCAGGCCAGACAAACAGATTCTGCGCTCTGCTGTCTCAAAAGCTGATGTCAGATCTAAAGGCAAGAGAAAAACGGTGTCCTCTGAGTCAGTGGCGTATAAGATGTTATGATGTTATTCCCTCATCAAAAACATCCCTGGAGTGTTGCTTTGTGATTCTTTCATGCATCTTGGAGAAATCCTTGAATCACCCATGGCAACCATTCAGATGTGCAAAACGCCTGGGTGGACCTAGCCCCGCCTTTGAGACGCAACATCACCTCACAGAGCTGAGTGACTCCCCCCACTCAGCTCCTGCAGACTAGCCAGCAGTAATTAGCAAACACCTGGTGGAACTGCCGATCTGCTGATCTCATTGTAGGAGCTGCTTCTCAGTGAAATGCTGGTGAAAATGTTAACGGCTTAACGGAGGAGCCATGTTGTGATGACTTCCTGAAGGCGGAGTTTCAGAAAGAGCAGGAGTTTTTAAAAGAGACGGAGGTTCAATTTCTAGGTGTTAAATTGTGAATTAAGTTATATATAGGCAACATAGTTACTTGTTTGTGCTATAAAATGGCACTATGTGCCTGGAAAATACATAATACTGCCCCTTTATATCCAATTTTACTGTCTGGAAAAAAACAAAAAAATCAAACTTGAAACGATGGAGACAAATCATATGTTCATGATGATTCAGTGAGCTTGACAAAATGGCCACGAGACGCTGTCATGTTAGGTTCGCCTCTGGCTCCTTTTGGAGCGCTTTCATCATCTCTGGTCAGTGGTCACAGAATTTCCAACCCGGTCATGCCATGGACGCTGGTGGCTGCATAGGAGCACATCCTCTGCATTAATCCTGTGGCATAACTTCTTCTGTTTTTGTTTTTTTGTTTGATTTCAGCAGTTTGATTTCTGTTTTCATTGAAGTACACGCTCCATTAATGCGTGTGTGTGTGTGGGTGTGTGTGTGTGTGCTGGTAGCGTGAGCGGGAGTGTATTTTTTCAGGGCTTTCGTGACTTGCCAGGAAGCCCCCTGCTGTGCTGCTGAGTGCCTGCCCTACAGACGCATTAATATAAGATGAGTGTGTGTGTGTGTGTGTGTGTGTGTGTGTGTGTGTGTGTGTGTGTGTGTGTGTGTGTGTGTGTGCGTGCGTGCGTGCGTGTGTGTGTGTGTGTGTGTGTGTGTGTGTGTGTGTGTGTGTGTGTGTGCGTGTGTGTGTGTGTGTGTGTGTGTGTGTGCGTGTGTGTACAGTCACGTAGAGACAGAGGCAGAGAAGAACATGAAGAGTTAAAGAAAAGATGAAAAGACTGGAAATACACAAACACACGCAAACACACAAGGCAGAAGTTGACGTGCTCTACGACACGGCACACATGCGTGTGTGTTTGTGTGTATGAGGGTCCCTGTGGGCCATTAAACTAAGATGAGTGCCATGTTGGATAGTGGAGAGGGAGAGATAGCGGGAAGAAGAGGGAGGAGAAGGAGATGTGTACATGGTGGGTAATTGGCTCTTAAGTGCAGCCTACGTCTTTCCCCGAGAGCCTCTCCTGGCAGCTGTGTGTGCGGCTGCTCACCCTGTCCACTTGTCTCCACAGCCAGCCATCGCCACAGCCTTTAAGCACACAACCTCTTCATCACTCACATGCATATTTGTTCCTCAGTTCTCGCCGTCTCTCCATTCTCAGTCGTTGCCGCTACCATGCTAACAGATTCACCAGGGAGAGCCTGCTGCGTGAAGGAAATGCTGGGCAGGAAAAGTGTAAACGCGGGCAGTTTTACCTTTCAGTCCATTCATTTTCTCCTCTAATGAACAAGTGAAAATGACTTTGTTTTATTTCCATCTGAAAAAATGTTTCCTGGTGATTATCTAAGAGCTCCTGTCCAAGCTTTGCTAAGCTACCATGGTGTTAGCATGCGCTATTCCCTGAACTTTAGACGAAGAGCCTGTTAAACCAGGAGTAATAAAAACTAGCAAGTAGTGGGGCATTTATCATATCTTTTATCATTTACCGTGATAAATTTCTAGTTATAGGATTTTTATTTATTGTTGTCACAATAATTTCTGATTAACGAAAAAAAAATTAACTGTCCTGACATTGTTATTGTGTGGATTGCTGTTCTTTTTTTTTGTCTGTTTGTTTTTTCTACTATAAAGGTGTGTCAAAAATTACATAAATGCAGTGACATTTAGTGATACAAATCACGCTTCTTTATCTGACTGGTGTCCTAAAGAAGCACACAACAAATTCACAGAAAAAAAAAACAGAATTGAGTTCCAATTGAAAAAAAAAAGAGTTAATTAATTACATGAAATCAAATCAAGTTTGTCAAACTTAATTCATTTATATTTTTTTTAACATGACCACTTAGTAAACTTAACATTTTTACACAGCACCTAAGTTTAATTATTATAATAATAGTGCCTCAAAATATCATGATAAAACTTCAAGTCCACATCACTCAGCTCTGCTGGCAAGGCCTCAGTTAGGTCTCTATTATTAGTGTAGAAGCAAAAGAAGAAGACCGCACTGACCAACAGGATATGGCTGTATTCATTTATTAATATGGTAAACAATATATGTGAACAGTATCACCATGTACCAAAACACTGAGGTGATGGTGTCCAATTATTACCTCACAGAATAGAATTTAAGGATTTTTTTTACATCACTTAATAAGATGAACAAAACCAAACGTTTTTAATATAAATTGTATCACAGAACAGAATTCTCTAAGATAGGAAGTGTTAAGGAGAAAAGTTATTATGTTAGCTTAAATTTTGGAAAAAGCATGGCTCTCCTTTTCCTCCTGTTAGCCGGGTCGCGAGCGGATGTCATCACGGCTGCAAAAGTACGGCGAAACAGAATGACGTCACAGATCACAGAGTTTAATTCATACAGAGCAATCGACAACAAAGCTGCAGAGATACAGAGATATGCATTTTCTCATAAAAATAAAAACACACAAGGGAAGACAAACGAACACAGAGACAGACAAAGGCGCCCACGTGGAGAAAAGATGAAAAAACTCTCAACTCTCCGGTGCTGACCTGAAACTATAAACCAAAAGGGTGTTTCCCTATTTAATATATGCAAAGAAGGCGTTCTGCTCTTCGACCAATTAGAACTCCCTCAGGCCCCCAAAGAAAGTTGGGACTTCCTGATTTATAGCAAAGGTGTCTGTTTTTTATCTAAGCAAAGGGCGGACTACCCCGTGGTCATCTCTGCCTGATACGGAAGATCCCTGGCGCCAAGAAGTCTCTTCTGCTCTATCGGAATTGTAAATTTTATTGCTGTGTCTGTCAAAAGGGGGAGGAAAAAAGGGCCCTGCCTGCCTGTCTGCCATTCCCAGTTCCCACATGCTCAACAGAAAACCGTTCCAAATAAAAGTGTTGGCTATACCTTTACACGTGTCGTATATAGCTGTATTAAGCACCAACAAATAATCATTTTCCTTTACAGAAGCAAATAGAAAATGGATACAGAAAGCACCCAAATAAACGATTCTGAACATAATGAGGCACAGAAACAACACTTCAACACTAAAGGTTGTTTTTTTTTTTTTTTTTTTTAAGAAAAAAATCAGCCAGGAAGCGTCATGGTCTCATTTGGCTGGACTGGAAAGAAGGCAGCGTTCTATTTTCATAATGAACCACAGAACATCTATAACATCAGTTTGTCTCCATGCTTCCTCCAGCTTGATATCTGTGTCTATTGTTTCCCTGGTTTCTTCTTTTCCAAGCAGGTCAGGCTTATTTCAACATGTTTTCCTGCTGAGATTCAGCTCAAGAGGCTTATTTCTCCTCTTCATTTGGCACATTTCCAGCTAAAGACCCACTGTGAGATGCACATGAATATACAGACATCAAATTTCCTCTCCATGCATCATGACTGCATTCAGTCAGTGATAGCTTTTGCTTCCTCTTGTTGTTTGTCCATTTGCCTCTCCTGCATTAACGTTTTTATCTCTGCCTCATCTCTGTTGATGGTTTTTTTTTGGGGGGTTGATGCTCCCGCCATTTTGTTTCAGCAATGAGTTGTTTTACCAGCACACAGAGCAGCAGGAGATGAACAAAACCTACAAAGTTATTTTACTGTTGTAGACAAAAGAACATCATCTTACACGCGATTATACGCTACTGAAGCACTGCCGAACAAAAAGCAAAAATAAAGAAAGTCAGAAGCACAAAAGCAACAAAAACATGAGAAATGATTCCATGTTCAACATGTTTGAAGATATCCTGCCTGAAAAACGATACACTTTCAACACCAGTGCCGAAATCTGTTAATTTAAAATAATATTTGATTTAATGTAAAAAAAAAAAAAGTTCTGCAGGCTTGAGTTTTGGCTTTAACAAGCCAAATCTAATGAATAATGATCAGAAAGCAAAACTTGTCATGGTTATTTGGGTCAGGGTTCTGTTTGAAGTCGGGCCTTTTTGTTGTTTTTAGGGCTTTGCATCAAACAAGTAGAAAATGTGAAAACAGCACAAAAATCTTATACTAACAGCAAGGAGTCCATTGCCTTGTGCTACACTTCCTTCATTATGCTGAGTTTTAATTATGCTGAGTTTTGATTATGCTGAGTTTTGACTTCTTGTTTCAATCTCACTTGTACACTGTAATATTTAGGAGACTTAATTTTTGTACTATCAAATGAATAAATGCCAATGTGAAGAAATTTCACGTTTCACTTCAAAATGTCAGTGATTGGAGGGAGCACCACAAAGCATGAGCTTAGGGTGAAACTGTTTAAGGAAGGCAACTTGCATATGGCACCAAAATGGCTAGCTAGCAGCTGTGGGAGCATCAAACATTCAGGTTTAAGATCTCACAAATACTAACATAAGTGTCAGAAAACACAAAACCTCATATTTACACAGCTCGATGCAAAGTCGGTGTACTGTACACTTCATGCAGAATTAATGGCAACCTGCAAATCACCTGAAGGTCTAAGGTAAAAGATGACCTCAGCAGCTCCTTAAGGAGAGCTGGCTGTACGGTGGTTCTATGGATTTGAGTTTGGTCCATGACCTTTTTCACATGTAATCCTCTCCAGTCGCCTTGCTTTCCTCTCTGTCTGATGCGGAAAACGTGAGAAAAAGTTAGTTTTTTTTTAAAATGGCAAACCGATGCAGTTTTACTACAAACTTTACTTTTTTGAACTACTTAACTAGTTACATGGTGGTGTGGCCCACTGTTCCCTTCAGAATTGGCTAATTTCTTTAACAGCATAGATTCAACTAAAAGAATCAGACGGCTCTGACCCGAACATCTCAAACTGAGACTCAGTTTCTCAGTTGGTCAGTACCCATCTGACCTGCAGCCTGAGGGTCAGGGTTAGGCGTCCAGTTCACTGCTGACAGGTTTGGCACCAGGTGTGATGTTCTGCTGCTGTAGCCCGTCTACTTCCAGTTTTGATCTGTTCAGATAGGCACAAAGGGAGGTTGTATTGCTTCTGTGGGCTCCTGAATCGTCTTCTTGAGGTATCTCAAGGCATTTTCTTTCACACAGCTGTTGCTCGTTGGATATTTTCTCTTTTTGTGAGAATTCTAAGCCTAAGAGAGGAATGAAAATCCCATCAGGCAGCAGTTTCTCAAATACTCACACAAACTCAGCAGGCATCAGCAACCAGGCCACATTCAAAGTTACTTGAATCCTTTTTCTTCCTCTTCACCACTTGTAGATATGTGAAAGAAACTACGTGCGTTTCCCATAAATTATAAAACTGCATAAAATGAAAGTACGAAAATAAATTAGCCTCATGGAAAAATGCCAATTTAGGAAAAGCTCATGTTTTCTGATGACAAGTTTATGCACTAGGATGAGGTGGGGTTTTTTGGCTGTGTCAAAATGGATGTATTTCGCCAAACTGCAATGGAAACACTAGTCACGTGATCAACAGCTGGATGTTGCTACTCCTGAAAACGACAACGAAGACGACAGAAAGTCGGAGGAGGAAAGATGGTTTGCTTTTGTTTTTTGTTTTTGCGCAGCTGGCTCCACCGGAGCTCTTACAGCATCACGGGTCATGAATAGTTTTGTGTAAATAAATGATTTAGCTTTTGAAACCGTGTACCTAATAAAGTGGCGAGTCACCGCATGAAATACGACCTATTACCTCAAACTCTGAAAGGAAATGCAGAGAGAGCAGAAAATAAAACACTTGTTCTGTTCTTAATATAACGAAGTAAATATGTTTTTCTAAATTTATAGCTCACCTGAGTGCAGTATGTTACAAAGTTTGTTTGCTGCCCCAAACTTTCCTTTCCGTTTAGCAGACACATTGTGAATGCAGACACTTTAAAATGTGTTCCCCTGATAGCCCTAAATAACATCTGGTTAGTCCTGTTAACATTTGTTCCCGGGCTCAAGAGACACTATGAGCCCAAAAAAAAAAAAAAACTCACTTAAACTTCTCCATTCCTGCGACAAAAAAAAAACAAAAAAAACATCTGGCGAGACAAAATTAACCAATTACAATTCAGAGACATTTGTTCACCTTTTTTTCTGACTCGTCCCGCAGAACTGGATGGATGAACGCGCGCGCGCGCTGGTGTGCAGCGACGTCACGACACGACGGAGATGTTACTGATTGGAGGGAAGAGCTGAGTGGCACGCGACAAAGTCGGTCCGATCCATCCTAAAGGTCCGTCAGACCTCTGTCCCTCCCTGTTTCTCCTGGCGGTGACAAAAGCACCAGACTTAAAGTTTTCACAGCGGAGAGATAAGCTCTTCAGCTCGGCCAGGAAAAAATAATAAAATAATAATACATTTTAAAAAAAACAACCTGAAGTGATAAACAGCTGCTGGAAGGAAATATAATATTCTTCGACGGACTGAGAGAAAAAGGCTTGTGTTGATGATTTCTTAAAATAACTTTATTCCTGACCTCTCCGTAATCCCCGGAAAGACTTTCAATTAGAGAATGGCTGAGATTTTCCCCGGATTTTTAGCACCATGCTCCTAGACAGACTGAGGAAAGGAGGAGATAATTGGCCAATAAAAATGTAAATAGGATGGTGGAGCAAACCAGCATGTGATGTGGAGACGTGTGCGTGTGTGTGTGTGTGTGTTTGTGTGTGTGTGTGTGTGTGTGTGTGTGTGTGTGTGTGTGTGCGTGTGTGTGCGTGTGTGTGCGTGTGTGTGAGGGAGTATAGGGGCCTGGATGGGATAATCCAGTGTGACAGGTTGTGTTAGTTTTTGTTGGATGCTAATTGGATGCTCACAGAGTTCTTCTTCGAAAACACCATAATACAGCGCAGGCGTCATTACTGATGGGAGCTAAATGAGATGACGGCGGTCCAGAGAGGCAGCAGCTTGGATGGGACCGTGTCTTCCCGCTCCGCCGTGCGACCTTCCACAGACGGTGGCATCCAGGTGAACAGGTCAGCCTGTGTGGAGTGGAGTGATTCCATTAGTTTGTCTGGTTAACAGTTTAAAGTGGGGGGGGGGGTTTGCACCTGTGATTGGGTTTGACAGCAAGGAACATGAGACTTTAATTTAAATACTGAAATCGTTTAATCAGGTCTGGCTCCAGTGCTGATAAATGACATTTATTGCAGGGATAAATACTGTACAGCAGAGAGCTGGGAAAGAAAAACAATTTGACTTGATATGATGAAACACATTAATATTGCATTGTGTGTGTGTGTGGGTGTGTGTGTGGGTGTTGCTCTGGAAAGTTGAGCTCTGCTGTAGTTCTGCAGCGCAAACATCCACCCTGGTCCATCTGAACCAGGTTAACTATATAATTAAACCTCAGCAGTTTTGCAAATGATTCAAATTCCTGTCAAATACAATTAGTCCTGTTACCTAGTGATGTTTCTGCAGAAGTCAAAAGCATTTTCAGTACTGCTGAGTAGTTAGTGGAGGAACCAGATCTCACAATAATAAACTGAGAACGGTCTTGTGTTAGTTATTGGTGCCTGTTGTTCCATCAGTTTTAGCTGGAACAGTTTCTGTCAGTTGTTTTAGTCTATCGTTTTAGTCCGTCTCAGTTTCTTTATTATTTACTTTATATTGGCTGTTATGCTACTAATTACACTGACTGAACACATTAAAGTTGTTGTTTTTGTGTTTGACCCGGCTCGTGAAGGTACTGGTATATTTAAAGAAAAACTAATGAAAGAATGGCAAAAAAAGGGGGGATGAAGAACAAACAGGAAGATGGTTTCATAAAATTCAGAAGATGGTAGGAGAAAGAAGAAATAGAACAGAGGAAAGAGTGAGAACAAGGTGAAGATTTGGGCATTCAGGACTTAATTATACACTTTTTAAAATTCAAAAGCAAATGTGATTACTGTGGAAAATATGAAACAATAGAACATGTTATATTAGAATGTAATAAATACAGAAGAGAGAGAAGATGTATGAGTTTAAGGAAATGTTAATTTATTAGATATTTTGAGGAAGAATTTGCGGAGTAAACATGTACAAATAGTTATTCGATTTTTAAAGAAAACTAAATTATTTCATAGAATTTGATTATAGTAGGTGTGTTTGTGAACGTGTGTATGATATAGATGGGTAGAATACAAAGTTATGTATAAGTAGGTATATTTGGGTGTGTGTCTGTGTGTATGTATATTTATCTGTATAGGTCTGATTTATTTATTTATTTTTATTTATTTATTTGTAGAACATATATATATATATATATATATATATATATATATATATATATATATATATATATATATATATATATATATATATATATATATATATATATATATATATATATATAAATAGACAGACCATCACGAACCACACTCCATACCAGTAAGTGGCGGTAATACTACTAAAAGTTTGTTGCCAACCGCCAATAAATCCAACAAGAAGAAGAAGATCAACCTACACTGGTAGTTTCCATTTCCCCGAGGTCCTTTGGAAACTCCTTGTGATATTTGGTTTTCTGAGGAAGTATCTCTGCACTTACCTTGCTTCCTTCCTGTTTCCAGAGTTAATGATCCCTCATTGTGCCGTTCCTTCCCCAAGTAATAACTGTAATGACGATCTCTCCTGGATTTACCTTACCTGAACCAAGCCTGCCAGAGCTCCACCGTGCCGCTCATCCTCTGCACTGTTGAGACTCAACCTCTCACTGCACATGCTGAGCCTGTGTTCGATGTTTGATTCTCCACGTGGGTCACAAAACATGACAGCAGGTGTTCTGGTTGGGCGAGACCAAACTTGAAGCATGTTTATGTGTTAATAGTCCGAAGTCTAGATCTAAATCCAATTGAGAATCTGTTGTTAGTGCAGCTCAATACAAACACACTCTGCATGTTTCGTTTTCAGTCATATATAATTTCCCTTACCCTGCACAGGTATGGGAAGCTTTGTGCTGGTCTCATTAAATTCTGATAAATTATAGAGAAAGTTATGATTGTAATAACAGAAAAAGTGCCTGAGGTTTCAGATGCTTTTGGAATGAATTCAACTTCTATACCAATTTAGTTTTTTCCCCCACCTTAACAGAGTCAGGCGTACGGCCAGAGTCACTACGCAAAACTTTATTTTTCCACTAGAGTTGGAAAAAAGAATAACACAATTTTTCAGTTGCGGTGTTTCCAATAAATATTCACACTTAAAAACACATAAATAAGTTTGTTCACACAGAGTTAACACAAAGAGCTTTGTCATCTTTTTCTCTAATAACATCTGGCTGTTGATCATATGACTCCTGTGATGTAAAAAAAAAGGAAATGTTCCCATTGAAATAGACAAATTTTGATACATCAGAAAATCCACTTGATTCAGGCACAAAAACTCTTGAGTTTTTCTTGTTTTTTCGGAACTGGAGTTTTCATTAAGCAACTTTATTTTCCTAAATCCAGTTTGCACAACTTTTAAGGGCAACTACAGTGAACCCTAAAGAACACTGGTAAACACATGTTTAGTGCATAGATCTACCCAGTGCTTTCCTAGTTTTGAAATGTTTCTCTCATGCTTAGAAAAGGTAAATGTAGACATGAGGAGACATATTTTATATGAATAACTTGCACAGTCTAGTACTAAAAGTGTAAATCTTAAGAGAAAGGGAAGGGCGATAGAGACGGGGTCGCGTCAGAAGGCTGGTTAAAACATCAGGAGGAACAATAAAAGCAGGATGAAAGGAAATTCTAAAGAAGACGTAGAGAAAGAAAAGGAAAAACAGGAGAAATGAGATGTTGTCTGGCCCACTGAGCCCTCTGGGGTGCGTTGTAGGTTTTGTTCTTTTTCTTTTTATTGGATTTTCGACAGCAGAACAGATCTGTAGAAAAGCGGCCTCAGCATTGTTGGAAGCTTGATTTGGCTGCAAGCGTTTCCTTTAAGTCTGCACATTTCATAGAGAGACAGAGGGGGAAAGATCAGTCACGACTTCAACACTGCATTTAACTTAGGAGTTCAACAGCTGCGGAGGCACAGGGAGATTCCTCACTCCCGCTGTTTTAATGCCATCCTTTTGGGGAATTTATTTATACGTATTTACATGAAAATATTTATGACCCCAAATTTTTTTTTTCACTCAACAACTCCTATTTTTTTCTTTAAGTAATCATGCCAAATAGATCAAAGTTTTTATAATACAGTTTATGACACCAGAAAAAGTAATAATAATTAAAAGTCAGTTTCAATCAGACGCAAAGACTTTCACTTTTAGAGATCCGTCTGAATGTGGTGGGAAAAGGGGGGGAACCTTGTGAGACGGAGCATCAGGTTGTTGGGGATGTTTTGCTGCAGGATGGACCAGAGCAATCTACAAAATAAATGACACGACGGGGAAAAAACCATTAAGCAGAAAGAGGGAAGCAATGCCTCGCGGCGTCGGTCAGGAAGTTGTAGATTTGGCACAAATGGGTGTTCTAGTTGGAAAATGACCCAAAATGTACCACCAAAGTGGTTTAAGGGCAGTAAAGTTTATGGGTGCTTTACTCTAGCAGTAAAGTAAAGCCAGGTCTTTGTCCCAGAGGAATTATGAGCAAAGCCCCAAATCTGACTTAATTCCTCTGGTTCAGGAATAAGAACAAAACCCAGCAGGTTAGTGCAACAAGCCTGTGAAGTGATGCGCAAAACATCTACATACTGTAAAGAGTCTACAGGAAAACATGCAGGCTTCTGGATTTGAAGAAAGTAGTAAACAATTTCTGAAAACTCTGATTATTTATGATAATGAATAATTATCATAAATAATCATTTCATTTCTATTTCAGGAAAAAGAAATGATTCTGCTGGTTCAAACTCATCTGAAGCAGGAAAAGTCTGGTCTGGTTTAATGCCACAACAAACAAGTTGTATGAACTATTTCATTATGTGAATAACCTGGCGTTGCTCCTGTGTTGTAAATGCAGATTTGATGAATAAATGACGTCTAATTGTACAACTGGGACAGACGGAGCAGGGGGTCAAACCGGCACCGCGCTGGTCACTGGACGAACCTCCACCACCTGAGCAGTTGGTCAACATGTATATGATGTTTATTGTGCATAGAAATGTATTGTTATGAATCAGTTTCCTGTCATTTCTTCTAAATGGACACATTTTTACATTTTTTTGGAGGGGTTAGTATTCACTGTAAAAAGCGACAACTGCAATTATTTTCAGACGAACAGCAACACTCAATCTTAAATTATTAGTCTGATATTGTTAGACATTTGAAGTGACTTGCTTAGCACTTTAAAGTTTGGAACTTTGTGAAACGAGAAACAGAAAATATCTAAAATATTCTGATTTGTACTGTAAGTGTTTGAGATGCTCCACAGATAATGCCCAATCAGGCAGCGGTCTGCGCTTCTGGGATTCCTGACTGACCTTTAGCCTTCCATCCCTCCAAAGATTTCTTCACATTTCACAAACTCACAAAAAAAAAAAAAGGGAACCGTAACCGATACTACTTTTACAGAATGTTTGTTTAAACGTCCTGAAAAAGGGAGAGTAAGGTCACTTTTTTTAATATGAAAAGAAGGAGCAGTGAGATGGCCACACACTTTCCTCATCAATACGGCAAATTTATATAAGGTTTAGTGAGAAACTTTGCACTTCCATAGGGGTAAAGCTTGTCACTTTGTCTCTTGACTTTATGATCTTTTAGTTTCACCATTATAAGGTCAGCTTAGTCCATACAGCAGCCAATACATTTAGTCGTTTTCGTGGTGAGTGTGTCCGATCGTCTCCACCCTGATCACACCGTCACCTTTCGTCTTTCTCTGACCCCAGACCTGCTTGTAAATGTCAAAATATAATAGGTGTTTTGTTGTGACATTTCCAAAGCCAATTTATAATCCAACAAGATTAACCCAATAAACTTTGGTGCTGTTCTTAAACTGCCAGTCTCTGTGAGAGGAAAAGATGTGGCTACTTGTTCCTTGACCCGCAGCAGCTGCAGACCTCCGAGGACCAGCTCCGCTTCGCTGTTTGATGTTTTCGGCGTGACGCAGATGGAGCACAACGTCGGGGAGTAAATTATTCATCATCAGTCATGGGATCCTTTGAGTGATTGGTGTCGAAGCACCTAAAGGAAACAACACAGGTCAGCGTTCATGCTCAGTGTTGTTCTTTGTTCCTTTACGTAAAAACGTTGAATCCTGTCTTCCTTCGAGCTCCGTTTCACATTCAGTGGCGTTTCTTCTTTGAGGCTTGTTGCTCGGATTGCCTTTGTTTTCCTCCACTGCCAGTTTCCTGCTATAAAAATCTGTGGATACACAAACAGTGATCTTAAAGCTTACCTTAAGCTTTGTCTTCAAAGCTCAAGTCTCTCATTCAGTTGAAGTCTGGACAGCTGTGAACAAACCCTCAGTGTTGAGCACAGCAACTTTGGATTGAGGCCTTTTTATGGGTGTTTGCTGTTTATTTGGAAGGTCCTCATGTACAGTTCTTTTATTTGTTTGTTTCATTCATTACAGCTTAAAATGAACATGTCGCACGTTGATACGAACAAATGTTTTGGATGAAAATGAGAAGTTGAAAGAGAAAAAAAAAGTATATCGTCTACGCCTTCACTCAAAAGTCAGTTCACTTTAACCCTTTCATGTTTAGCGGTCACTACAGTGGACAGCTATCTAAAAACCATTTTCTTGTGTTTCTTGTGGACTTTTATGTTTGAAACGCACACAGACCACTAAAGTGGACACTAGTGCGTCAGACAATACACTGCCAACTACTGGCCATCCACTGCAATTGCAAGAACATTTTGTTAAATCCAATATGACAGACAAAAAAGGATGCAGACCAACCCTCCTACTGTAGAAAACTCTTCAAGGTAAAAAACAAAAAAAAAGTGACATCAAGTAAGCCCTAAGGACCAAAATTACTGATGCATTTTCCAAATAACAACTTTGCATTTGGAGAAAATTACAACTGATCAACTAGAAAAAAAAAATCTAGCAACATTTTTTTCTACACCTATTTTCCTCCTCCTCCTTAAGAAACTCAAAACACTTAGGGAAAATAAAATTCCTGACATAAAGGATCATAATTCATGCATGAAAGGGTTTTGAGCATCAATCATCCAAGTATGTAGATTCGTCTTTGAACACAAAACAGGTGATGTGTGTATATACGGCAAAAAATATATTAATACAATCAGTAGCAATGGCTAAGCAGCGCAAGCAAATATCACACTGTGTTTTTGAATGCTGATGCTAGTCGGTCTGTGGCTAATGTTCGATATGTGATTAAAGAGCTGAGGAAATCATGAAGAAGTTTTGGCTTCAGTTTCAATTTCCCATCTGTGTCACCATTTCCTCTGTTTCCAAAACAACATGATCAACTGTACGGTACAAAGGGGTCAGCGCTGGCCACGCCTGTTCACGTCAGGTTTGCGTTTTATAGATCAGAATCTCTGCGTGGAAAGCGGCGTTGCGCAACTTTCAGGCCCGATCTGGCTTTATAAATGAGACCCCTGGTCATCTTTGCTCTCTGTTGCCAAAACTTCTCAATAGCAGGGAGCTTTTACTTTATTATTCTCCTCAGCTCTGGAACAACTACCTGGCTCCTTTAAATTCTAAATGACAATGTCACAGTTTACTGCAGCTTCAAGGCCACAGATTGCTTTATTATCGCATTTCTAACCTGTCTTTGCCTTTTCTTTGCTTAATATTGAAATAGAAAATGCCACCATTTTGGCTGCGCTTTTCCCACATGGAGCAAGCCACATGTTTAAGGCTACTGCTGCATTTCTGAGGAAGGATAAGATTATTAAGAGTCAAACAGAGCAGTTAGAGAGAGGCTAGTTTGAAGACAGTGGAGACACTCAACCATATCAAATGAAATGACTTTGAAGTATAATGATCAATTACACCATGTTTGATATTTGGGAGGACAAGCACATCCATTGGAGTGAGACTCCAATGGTGCTGGATGGTGAAGCAGTTGTTAGCCCTGTGCTATTGGAGCAAAAAAGGTCCTTGGTTCAATTCCTGACTTGCCGTCCTTCTGCATGGAGTTTGCGTGTTCAGGCATGAATGTGTGAGTTCTCTCCAGGAATTCTGGCTTCGTCCCACAGTCCAAAGAGACGACTGCCGGTCATCCGAAAGAGGCCTGTCGGTACCAGAGCAAAGTCACAAAGAAAAGCCATAAAATGGGTTTTTCTTTTCCACTCGTGGTGAGTTGACCAGATAAAAAAGTTGTACATGGAGGGTTCTTCCCAACGTTCGGTATCTTGTTGCTTTAGGAAAGAAATGGTAGAGGATTGATGGGTGGCAGAAAGGTATGCAGTGAGACGTAGAAGCATCGGTACATTGCAAAGCCTGACGGCCCAGTGGGACCTGCTGCTGTAGGCAGGTACAGACAAAGACTGACAGAAACACTGGAAAAGGGCCAACTGGTGATGAAATTCGACACTGTTGGACTTCCATCATGCCAGTCAAATACATCGTTGTGAAGATAAGATTTACAACAATGAAATTGTCACACACTCATCCCAATTAAACAAACTTTATTCACCTGTTTTGCAAATTGGAGAAATTTGCCTGCTGAACGTCGGTCCAAATCACACGCGTGAATAAGCTTGTTTGTGAGATAAGTCGTTAAAAGACATGCCTCGCCATCATCCTCCAACTACTTCCTGTGCTCTTCTTCGTCATGGGAAGTAACATCCGGTTGTCGATCATGTGACTCAAGTCATGAGAAATAAGCCAGTTTTGACACGGCCAGAGAACCAAACCAACTCTTCCTAGAGCCAAAGCAATTATCAATGATCAACGAAAACACAGCTCGTGTTGACACTGTTTAGTAAAGAGATAAATTTGTACTGTTTTTTTTTTGTCTAATAATAAATGTTAATTAGTTTATTCCTATTGGAAGGCCTAAGATGCCGTTAACTGACAATGGAGTTGAAAAGTAAGCCCTTATTGCTGCCACCGGGCTCTACTGCAGCCTTCATCTTCACAGTATAAAGGTCAACCTTTTGCAAACCCTGGAGGCTCAGTTCCAAGTTTTTGCTGAAATCAGATTTGCTTTGCATTGTCGTTCATACTGCCTGCTAAACGCGACTGCAGTCAGACTTCCGTGTGAACGGTTTGCCAACCCAGAGCGACTTCCATACGCAGGAGAAGACTGTTGACCTCGCACAGCAGCGCTCTTTTTTGTCAGCAATGGATGCCACCGTCTACGGAGCGATTTTAAAATGATTCAGAGCTGCCAGCATTGTCACAAGATCATAACAGGACAAAGGAAGCTGATAAAAGGAAAACCTTTGGTAGCAACGGCCTTCTGTAGAGAAGTCTGTGGTTATGAAGTCAGAGCCGAGAGCGGTGGGATTGTGATGCGATGCGCTTCACTGACACAAACGTCTTTCACAAGTTCAGAATCTTGATAATTATAATTTTCAGTCATTGCTTACATCCGGATTTACGTCGCTCGGATTCTTCTTGTGCAGAATTATGTCACGTTAATAGCAAACGTAACACAGCCGCTTGGATCGGATAGATTTTTGGGTGAAAAGGTCAGAATCCAGACTGCTGTGAAAATGTCTAAATTTGACATTGCTATGGTCTCCGCTAGCAACAATATCCTACGTTAGTCTGTCTTCAATGCATCACCACTGCCTGCTCTAATCGCACGATACTGGGTCCAAAAACCAAAAGACGGGTCCAAATACCAGATTGGAGGCGAGAAGACAAAAGCCCGGTTGCTGCTCTCTGACTGCGCTGCCCAGGAAAACAAAATGCATGAGCTGATTTTTAAGCACTTTAAGCAATTAGTGCAGAGGACAGAGCCAGCTGAGCCATTGATTACTGTTATTTATAAATCTGACAGCCCCCTGATGAGGGGACAAAAACCAGCTCCTCCGTCTTTTTCCTCTGCTCTCCCTCCTCCCTGCCTGTGGCTGACTGCTCCATCCACCTGAGTTTACTCCTTCCTTCCTCCTCCCACCTTTTTTTCCCAGACCTTGCCTATCTCTCGCAAGATGTCAGCGGCCATCATAATTACTTTCCCCCCTCTCTCTCGCTCTCTTACTCCTCTACCTGTCTGGCAGATCACTCATGCATTTCTTTGCAATTCTGAAAGGCAAAAAAAAAAAAAAAGGTAACCTTACCGGAATGAAAAAAATGTATTCCTCCCTCCCCGCCCTCCACCTCTCTGTTTTACAAACCAAATACTCCCTCAGGTCTGGTGGGCACCTCGCAGACATGTGGGAATGGTCTGAGGCCGGAGCAGCAAACAACAGCAGCTCCTCAGAAAGGCAGGGACATTCTTAGGAGATTGTCTTGCACGCAGGTATGGCCGTGGTGAATGTCACCGAGCGGGAACGGAGGCACATATTGTCTTCTCGGGGCTCGGCGGGCAGCGGGCCGCCAAACAACAGAGGCTTTATAGTCGGGCCGCGGGTCGCCTTTGTGGCCGCGCAGATGGTCTGCCGTCCGGAGGTGGGGAACAAAGTGCGGGTGTGTTGAGAGGGCGCAGGCGGGGTCGGGGGAAGTGAATGCAGACGCTAGCGGCCGCGGCGAGAGGCCGGGAGGGAAAGCGATGGATCAAAGGAAGCATGTTCAGAATTTTAAGCCAGGTTGGAAATCCAAAGCATGGGAAATTTTTTGCTTTGCCCCCGTGGAAGCATTTTTTTTCTCTCTCTTCCTTTAGATATTCATTGTTGTAGGTTTTACTCTCTTGACAGAGTTTTATACATATATTTTAAAGGTCACTAATCTAACTTGCTTGAAGCTGTAGTATGTAACTTTCACGTATCTTTTCAGCTGCCACCGAGTCATGACAGAAGAATGTGAGACAGATAGTATGTAAGAAAAATCGGGCTCCTCTGCCTTCTCCCGCTGCTGCTATTGGCGTCTGTAAGAAACTGCCAATCAGAGCCAGCGCTGTCAATCGTGCTCGTGAACATGCTGCTCAGACCCTGCCGCTTTCTATCTGATATGCTACAGCTGGTTCAGCGCAACAGAGTCTGTTGTGAATGCTCAGGCTAGTTAGCATAGCCACAGATAACGGCAGACAAACTTACAGTTTTACCTGGAATGCTCTTCGCGCACTGAGGAGCGCGTACACTGGGGTGATTGACAGCGCTAAGATCCTCCCCCTGGAGGAGGATCTCCAGGGGGAGGATCCTCCTCCCCCTGGAGGACCAAACAGATTGGTTGTTTTTTATCGGTCTGCAACAGAAGCTCTGAGAGGAGGTCAATCTTTCCACAGATTATTTGTCTCATGTCTGTCTCACAACATGCTGACAAAAAAACATGATTTCCTGCAGGCTTAAAGTGAAATATTTTAGCATAATTATAAATGATTTCATATCATATTAGCTACAGTGCATTCTGGTCCTAATTGAAGACAGTATTTATCTTATTTTACTGTGATGAGTCACAGATGAAGCAAAAAAAAAAGAAAGTTTCCTGAAAAGAAAGACGCTCCACTTTTCTTTTTGATTTACAAAAGGGAAACTTCTTACATCTCCGTGTGTTTCATTCCAGTATGTGCTTCACTCTGGCCGCCTGGCATCAAGTGAAAAGTATTTAACAGAAGAAACCTCATCGCTCTCTGTCTTCTGTCCAATACGGAGAAAAGCCTCCGAAGGGGTTTAAAATTTTGGATTATAAAGGGACTTGAGAGAAAAAGAGATCTTTAAAGTTCAAATAAAATGTTGATATTTGAGGACGTCTCTGTTGAATTTAACATACCTCACAGTCACTCCATACATAGAGGACATAATAAATCAATTAATTGCATGATAACTGATTTATTGTCATGATAAATGAAGTTGATTTATCCTAGCCTCGATAATCTCCATAATTTCCATTTGCATAATTTCTCTTTTCTCTCTTTTACCAAAAACTGAATGACAAAAGTCTTCAGTCTGGTGCTTTGGTCTCAACAAGCCCTTATTCGAAGAACAATTTTGTTTACAGAAACTTTATGATTCATTTTGTTTGTTGTTGTTTATTTATTTGGATATTTAAGCTTTTAACAGTTTCAGTGTTAAATGTTCATTAGAATTTGAAGTTTGTTGATCTTAGAGAATGTATTCTTATGCCATTATCGCTACATTACTTGAAAATGGTCTCAAAACAACAATATTATTGTTTATTGTAATAACTTCCGGGACAATTTATCGTCCAGCGAAATTTGTTATCGTTTGTAATCTAAATATATTTTTAAAAAACGCAAATTTTAGTAGATTGACGTGTATTAAAGGTCTAAAGAGGATTTGGAAAACATTTCAAAAGACCAATAACCATAATCAGTGGGGTATCTGAATTATCCACTACTTTTGCCTTAGATAATTGTACAAATGCAATAAAGCATAAACACAATGTTGAAAATCGTGTTAAGGCCATATTAAAGTATTTTGTGAATACAATTAAACTTTGTTCAAATTCTGTCCAGGTTTGAACAAAATAATTCAAAGGAAAAACAACAAAAAATCACCTAAAATGTCAGAAGATTGATGATTTATCAAACGGAGATCAAATCAGTATCGGTATCACCGATACGGGTCGTGTATTTAATGGTATCAGATCGACACCAGAAATATGCAGAGTCGAACATCTGTGCTACATGTAAAGTTACTGAAATGCCGTCTGTCCTGGACGCCTAAAACATTTAAATGAGGTCTATGATAAACATCGACGTTGAAAATTTCCGTTTGTTGCCCGGCGACAGCTTGCACCTGGAGTACATGAGCACCTGTGATAAACTTAGAAGGGCTTTCATCTCAATTATTTCTTTTCATCTTATATGGTGTACCTGACATGTCTCTGTCCAAATATTTCCGGGGGAATAAGGGAGGAGACGGAGTGAGAGGCAGCCGTTTTCTGGACGCTCTCTCTCTCACCGCCATCAAAGGTCACCGTGACACATCTTACATTTCTGTAGCTCTTTCTTCCCTGTAAGACCTCCTTTTTTCCTTCATAATCAAAGTGGGACTCCGCTCTGTGCGCGTGTGTGTGTGTGTGTGTGTGCAGGGGTTCGTGTGCGTGTGTGTGGGAATGAGAGCTAGGAAGGAAATGAACAGACACAAACTTTCCTGTGGGCGTGTGTGTGTGTGTGTGTGTGTGTGTGTGTGTGTGTGTGTGTGTGTGTGTGTGTGTGTGTGTGTGTGTGTGTGTGTGTGTGTTGAGATGAGAGAGAAACTGAGATGAGTGTGAGCATCTGTGTGTGTGTCTTGCTTCCAGGGTGTGTGTGTGTGTGTGTGTGTGTGTGTGTGTCAGAGTGAAAGCAGAGCAGGGAGATGAGAGGGAAGTGTAAGCTGTCATATTTGAGGTGAGCTGTGGGTTCATGCCGAGGTTAGACTTTTCTCAGGGGTCTGGCCAACCTGCCGAATGAGAGATCTAAAAATTGTAGAGCGAGGAGAAGATGGAGAGATTAACACTGTCCACACACTGATATCCTCCTGACAATGCCCTCAGGCTGTGTGTGTCTCCATTCACTTGAGTCCATAGAAAACTATCCACAGGATTTAATGATGGTGAGAACTTGCGTGAGGTCCTCCCACTTAAATAATCACCTTTTTTGGTATCAGGTGGGGGAAAAAAAAAAAAGAAACAGAGATGCACGGCTTTGCCTTCCAAACATATTGATCTTTTTTTTCTGCATTTTTCCTGTCACAACTACAAACTTCTGTGTATTTAATTAGGATTTTGAGATAAATCAACACAGAGTAGTGCAAATTTGGGAACTGTAAAGAAAATTATGCTTGATGTTTCATGTTAATTTAACGCCTCAGTCAGTGATTCTCAGAACCACAGGCATCTCGCAGATAACAAAAATAATGTAGAAAAAGTAGCAACTTTAAGGAAAACATTGTTTAGTTTTTACATTTTACATGGTAAACAATGGCAGGTTTGAAATATGTACAACTTTCTCCATAATCAATGAGAAAAAAAATGTGCTGGCGTTACTCAGACCTTTCTCAAAACGGCATCTTTTTACAGGTTTCCGCTGATGTTTCTATGATTTCTCTTCAGTAAAAAGCTCCAAATCTTTCAATTCCAAGCCTCTATTTGTGAGACTCGACAGAGATCCCTCTATAGATTCACTCTTACAACTAGATTCCAGATTCCAGTGATATTACTTCCAGTCAACCAAAACTTGTTGGCAAAAGCAAAAACATTTACACTGAAATAAAACATGTGAAGAGCATGAAAAACTTTGAGATTAATTGTACACTCCAGGTTAGAGAAGCACACTAGTCTTATCCGGTTAATTAATGAGCTAATTTAGCAGAAGATATGCCTATCAATGCTAGTTAAGGGTAAGTTATAGGTCATAGGTTTAGGGGTAACCCTTGTTTCAGTCAAGGATCATCGTCAGTCTCTCACTGAGGGCCGAGTTAGGATTCATTGATGCTCATTAACCATCGCCAGCCGCTGCTTCACTTACCTGGAACCACTGAAGATTTAATCCAGGCCCAAAGACCTCTAGAGAAAACTTACTGTTGTGCTTATCACTGCTGTGTACATAGCATGGATGATAATAGTACATTGTATGGAACTATCAGTAAACAAGAGAGAAATTACCCAGAGGCAGTTTGTGACATAGAAGGGGACTTTAAGCGGGTTGAGCTATAAATAGTCTTCCCAAAGCACCACCATTAATTTACCACCTGAGGAGGACAAGGTCACATGGCCAAACCCCTTACAAAGTAACACATCCTGGTTACTTTGACCATTTGTCCCTGCTTCTGATTCCTGTATACTCGTCCCTTAGAAAACATGGCCCTAAAATCACTTGGCCAAACGATGCCTCTCAGCAGTTGCTGGAACTGCTTTCAGAGAACCGGAACATCAGGATCCACACAGCAGCTGTGTTGCACTGTATCGGGTTCTGTACTGATGTTGACTTTGAGGATGGACATTTTAGGGAGACCTGGATGACAAGAGAGGTGCAGAAACTTTTGTAGGACAGGAAGAAAATAGAGGACCAACTGAGGATGATGAACTCCAGGCAGCAGGGATTCAGCTGAGGGTAATGTTTCACTGGGGAAGGAGTCGAGCATCTTCTGTTCCCGCTTTGAGTTCAAACCAGCACCTATCACCTTTTCACACCAACCTCTCCATCACAGTAGAAGAGGGTGAGGAATAAGGAAGGTAGACCTGAGGAAGGGTCTGGGAGGATCCAGAAGGACTGTACAGACCAGCTGACTGGTCATTGCACTAACCTTGTCTCAAGCTCGCTACCAAAAGACCACCTTACACCACCTAGAGGCACTTACACCTACCATCATGAAGTGTTTTGAGAAACTGTTTGGGAGCCATGCAATCACCAGGCTGCTGGCAGTCCAGAACTCCACCCAGCCTTTGCCTGTTGAGCTGGCCGATCCGCTGAGGACACCCTGCCTACAGTCCTCCATAAACGTTTGAGTCCCTTGGAGCAGTGGGACGGCTCTCCGTCCTCCCACAGAGGTGCGTCTGCAAACGGACAGAGCCAGGACTTCCACGGTCCAACCACAACTGGATCCTGGATTTTCTGACAGATCACACTCAGAGGGTCAGAGTGGACTCCCACATCTCCGCTACGCTCGCTCTCAGCACCGGTTCTCCACAGGGCAGCTCTGCTACACCGGTTACACCTTGGAGTTCAGAGACAGGGTGGAGCAGCGCAGAGTCGATGGTCTGCTCATAAACATCATCAACACAAAAGAGTTTCTTATTGACTTTAGGAAGAGAAAAATGGATCATCGTGGTCAAAGTGTCAGAGCCATGCAGTGGGCTGGCGTTGAGACGGCTGATTTAAGAAACATAGAGTCTCTAACACTGAGCCATGCGGTGCCTCATTATGAGATGTAACTCTGTTTAATTTCCATGATTTTTTTTTTATCCAAACCAAACAACTTTTGTTAACATACAGCTGAGAATGTGCTGAACATGTTGCTATGTAAGACTGATCAGTTAAAGATAAACTGTCTTAAAGAAGTTAAGACGGAGGCGAGAAGTACTGTTTCTTTCTCGTTTGGAAGTAGGTTTTCTTTTCAGAGCTGTGAAGGACTCCACGGCTTCAAAATATCATTTTTCATCTAAAGGAGCTTCATCTCCTTATTCTGCTTCTCTTTCTCTTTGTTTTTCATAAAATGCTGCCTTCTTCCAAAGTGTGCTCACTTCTGTATTCCTCCGCAGCAATGAAGCATTTCAAAGTGGCATGCTGGGAAATGTGTACGGTTTGACAAGACAATCAGCGATTACAGTCAGTTCCTGCCAGTTGTGAGGGAATTTAGACACCAGTTCTCATCAAAACAGACAGAAGGAGCTGGGAGGGGAAAGGAGCGGCCCCCGCTCAGCTCACATTCCTAATGAAGAGATCCGGCAGGCAGACAAAAGACGTCGGCACATATTTCGCAAGTCGTACGTGAGCTCATAAAGGAGAAAACTCACAGAGACCAACAGAATCCTTTGCTGGTTGTTCTGTGACTGTCGGACTAACTGAGAGAACAAGAGAACTAAATTGCTTCATTTCTTTCGAAAGGATTCTTCCAAGACATACCTTGCTTTATTGCTCTCTTTCTCCCTGAGATTAGAATAAACAAATGCATGCATTGCTCCAGATTCACATTAAGTATTCATAAAAATAAAAAAAAAAGTTTTATGTGAAATTCATGTTATGTACTGGTCAAAAAGTTATCTCAGACAGGAAATCAGCAATGAATCAAATGACTTCAGTTCATTTAACTTCTGTTCAACATATTTGCATAACGCCGACTCACACATGTCACATCAAGACAATTTTTTTTTTTTTAAAAAGCCAGTTCAGTTCAGTTATATATTCCAATTGGTCCAGGTTACCAGACAGTACAGTCTAGTACAGTTTATTATTGGAATTGTCTTAGAATAATTGTCTGTCTATGAAATGCAGCCGATTGCATGGAGACACTGATTGACAGCATTTTTTTCAACTTTAAATTGTACCATTGATTTCAACAACAAGATTTCTGAAGTGACTCATAAGAAGATGATTTCAAATCAAAAGATCAAAAAGTCATCAGAAAGAAATGAATAAATACAACTGCAACAACAAATAATATTAACAATAACATGAGTACGGTTTCACGGTGGGACAGTTGGCACTGTTAACTTGAAGCAAGAAGGTCGTAGGTTCGAATCCCGGCCTGGGGTTTTTCTTCATGTGTCTCTGTGTTGCCTGGTGATGGATGGATCTCTTCCCATATTTAAAAAAATTTATATGAGATGGGATGTGCTGTGGTGGCGCAGGGGTTAAGCACAACCCACATAAGGAGGCCTTAGTCCTCGACGCGGCTGTTGCAGGTTCGATTCCCGGCCTGACAACCTTTGCCGCATGTCTTCCCCCTTCTCTCATTACCCACTTTCCTGTCAATTAACTATCAAATAAAGGCCACTAGAGCCAATAAAACCTTAAAAAAAAAAAAATTAATATGAGATTAATTGATTGCTATAAAACGTCCATAGGTATGACTGTGTGTATGGGGGTTCGCCTGCGATGTGCTGGTGTCCTCCAGCCTCTCCCTGCAGAAAGCACCAGCCCCCCCCCCCCAAAGCAAAATAAGAAATAACACATAGTAAAAAAAAAAACATTTGAAAAAATAAAAACAGCAATAAAACATACAATATAAAAACTCTTACCGAAGAATGAAGTTTAATTTATGCTTGACGTCACAAGTTAGTAAAATAAAAAAGGAAAAAAAAACAACTTTCATTCAAAATCTGCCCGAGCTACATCTAAAGATTAGATATCGGTATAACACAGGAAAATAGCTGAAATGGCTTAAAATGTTTATTTTTTTAAAAACACAGACATAAATGTAGTGAAGTCCACATTTATCTGATGACTCTGCACCAGTACAGAGTCATCTGTACCACATCACACACTTAAACGGGTATCAAGAACCTTGTACGTGTCTGAGACCCTGCTGGCAGAAAATTTAAAGAGTTTTTTTCTTGACATGGAATCTGGCTCACAACAGATGAGGCTGAAGATGACTGAAGAAAATTAGTCCACAGGGTGACTGAAGCCCGTCCCTGTAGTTTTAATGCAGGAGTCAGGCTACACGATGCATGCTAACACAGAAATAAGCAAGACAGACCGTCATGCACACAATCCGACAGCAGCAATTTTGAGCTGCCGTTTGACTTATTTTAGTGGGGAGAACAAGAAACTCCACATAAAAAGACTCCAGAGGGATAATTTGCATCGACTACTTTCTTGCTCTGAGTACAGTGGTCACACGCAAAGAAGAAAGTCAAGGTGAGGGAAAAAAAAGGCGAACAAGAAGGGCCCAAAAACTAGACCACCCATTGACTTGCAACAGGATCTCAACCTTAGTTAACATGTTCTCCCCAGGCGAGGAAGCTGGACTCGCAACCAGAACCTTTTGATTGCAAGACTGCTGTTCTTCCTACTGAGCTACAGTGGCCCGTGACCGAGGGATCCATGGTAACTCTATGGATCCCTCTGTACCTCCACTACAAATGGAGGTACAGAGATCCACAGCTCATTATGGGAGGTTCTGTCTAAATGATATCGCCACCAAATCTGGTCTTTGTGGCAGAGTGGAAAGAAACTATTACTGAACGATAAGGCCACAGGAAGTTCCCTTTGCAGTCTGCCACAAGCCAAGTAGGGTACAGAGCAAACGTTTCTAAGTGTTGTGATCCTGCAGCGTGTGTGACGAGTGATCTGCACTGCTAGAGGATCTTCGCAGGAGAGTGTGGGAGTCTGTGGGAGTCTCCACACCTGTGTGCAATTACCAGTCAGGCTGCCAGCAGATATGAGGAGCTGCAGCCTGAAGATCAACCTGCACAAATGAGAAGTTTTGGATGGATAATTGAAAAGAAAATTAAAGAATTTAAAATTAATAATTTGGAAATTAGTCAAACGACACCAATATCAATTATACCACCATGGATTCTACCAGAAGCAACAGTAGATATGTCAATAATGGAAAAGAAACAAGACAAATCTTACATTGCAGATAATTATTCAGCGCAATTATATTTAAACAATTATCATTAATATATTCAAATTTATACAGATGCATCAAAAATAACTGGAAAAATAGGAATAGCTTTAGTAGTACCAGAATTTAATATAAAAATAGGAAAACGAATCACAGACAGATTATCAGTTTACACAGGAGAAATGTTAGCAATATGATTAGCTTTGCAATGGGTAGAAGACATAAAACCATTAAAAACAGTCATTTGTTCAGATTCAAGCTCTGCATTATTAAGTTTAATAATAATGCCCCAGCACATATTGGGGTAGAAGGAAACGAGAGGGCAGATAAAATGGCAATTGTGGCAATTCACAATAATATTAATTTTACAGTTAAAACAAGTAAATCTGTAAATCTGAGGGAAAGAGTGTTGTTAACATCATTAGTGCCATTTGTCTCTATCAACCCCTGCCTTCTCGTCTTGCTTTACAGAGTGTTCTGGGTATGTTTTCATGCTGGTGCCGCACTTAAGTTCATCTCGATCGCCGGCTGTGAAGAGATGACGAGCAAAGCCAGGTCACTTTGCTTGATTTTTGCTTGTGGCCGACTGCTGATTTGCACGTTTTCCCCAGATTTCTTCTTCTCTGAAGGGAAGATTTATTGCCTGCTGTTTATCATCAACAAAGATGACAACAAACTAATTAGAGCTCTGAGAAATTGTCCCAGAGAATGAATATTTAATAGCAAATTACTATTGAAAGATCAAGATGGCGAGGGAAGCTCGCGGCATACGGTCCCTTTAGTGGAAGTAAATGGGGATTCAGCGGAATTCAAATCAAAACCGAGATGTGTGGCCAAATGGCCGATGGACCGCAAGGAAAAACAAGATTGTTTTTAATGCGGCCAATAAAAGCAATAATGTGTGCGAAGATTAGAGAGGACAATTAGCGGTGAGATGGGGCTTTTATTCAGTGACATTAGCAGCAACAAAGAAATCTTGTGGTTGTTTGTTCGGTGTGATAAGGGCTGTACTGAATTAGCCAAATACTGTGGGCTGGCCAGACAGAGGCAGTCTATTAAAACTCATTAGGGCCGGGAATGAGGCAGATGAAGAGCGCTTTACAACGGCGAGAGAGAAAAGACGAGCTCCAAGCTGTTTATTCCGACGGCGCGGCGACGAGGTCAGAGGCCGACGTTGTATTCCGCGTGAATAGGCAACGGCGGCTAATCCCAGACAGTTTTATTCATGGCACCCACCTCCGCGATCGGCGGCACGATCCGTGTTCACTCAAAACTCAGCCCCGAAATCGAGAGCAAGAGGTCAGAAGGCTAACGTCAGCCGGACCGCCACGGGTTGGCATGAGGCGCCTTTTAAACGGGTTAACGCGACCTCTGAGCAAACAGACAAGACCTCTCTGTCTCTGAGAACACCAGCATCTCAGCGGCGCTTTATTATTCATCTTCCTTCAAAGCAGTTTGGGCCTAAAATGAAGAGAGGAAGAAAGATTGAGCAAGTTTGGGGAGAAAGGAAAAAAAAAAGAGGGTTATGGCCAAACCGCTGCAATAAAAGTGATGTATGAGACGTCACTCAGTGATTGGCTCAATTCATCACCCACAAAACACAACCGTGTCTATGTCCACACGCAACAAGGTGTGTGCGAATGTGTGCGTCCACGCTCACACACACACTCACACACACCTTCCAGCCTGTAGGCTAATAGAAGCTCAATAAAATAAGCACTTTGCAAATAAGGGACGGAGCAGTCTGTTATTGGGCTGTATTAGCTCTACCTGCATGCACTGACTCATACACACTAAGTGGAGCAGTTCTAAAGATGGAAGCGCAGGAGCAGAAAGCTGAGAGAAAGCAGGTGGTAACTAAAACTGATGGCATAGATCACAGTCGCCCTGATTAATGCTGGAATCATGCGATGCCTCAAAAACGGCTATGGATAAGGCTTTAATCCAGCCGCGTTTTCTTCTGTGACGCTCTTAATGTAGAAGGGAGTCACAAAGTGAAGGGCAAAAGTTACAGGAGGGGTTGAGTCAAGTCTGTAACAAGGCAGTTCAAAGTGCTTCACATGATGAAAACAGAACACAGCAGCCAATTATGAAACAAGCAGCAGGCATCACATTTTGTCAAATGCAATCATCGAGAATAATCATCATCAAATATTTAGCTATTTTTAATCAAAGGCAACAGGTGGGTCTTAGTCTTGATTTAAAGGAACTCAGTGTTTCAGGCGTTTTGCAGTTTTCTGGAAGTTTGTTCCAGATTTGTGGTGCATAGAAGCTGAATGCAGATTTTCCATGCTTGGTTCTGGTTCTGCTGGATGCAGAACCAGAAGACCTGAGAGATCTGGAAGGTTGATACAGCAACAGCAGATCTTTAATGTATTGTGGTGCTGAGCCGTTCAGTGATTTATAAACTAACAACAGTATTTTAGAGTTTATTCTCTGAGCTACAGGGAACCAGTGGAAGGACTGTAGAACTGGTGTGATGTTCTCTATTTTTTGGTTTTAGTCAGAACAGCAGCAGCAGCATTCTGGATAATCTGCAGCTGGAAGATTGATGTTTTAAGCAGACCTGTGAAGACGCTGTTGCAGTAATCGATGTGACTAAAGATAAACATATGGATGAGTTTCTATAGATCTGGGAGATTAGACATTTAATCCTGGAAATGTTCTTCAGGTGATAGAAGGTCGACTTTGTAACTGTCTTTATGTGGCTCTGGAGGTTCAGGTCAGAGTCCATCACCACACCCAGATTTCAGACCTGATCTCCAGTTTTCAGCTGTAATAACTGAAGCTGTATGTGGACTCCATTT
The DNA here is from genome assembly GCF_002775205.1 of Xiphophorus maculatus. NCBI lineage: Eukaryota > Metazoa > Chordata > Actinopteri > Cyprinodontiformes > Poeciliidae > Xiphophorus > Xiphophorus maculatus. The sequence goes on from NC_036462.1 coordinate 32,219,827, forward strand.
TGTTTTGTTCTGATATAAATTTGTTATAAAAGTAATATTGATTAAACTTTAGCTTTAGTAACATAAAGCTACATAATTTTTAAAGTTTAATCAGTAATACTTTTATAACAAATTTATATCAGATCATGATTTCTTGGTTAATGTCAAGTTGTCATAACAAAGACATTTTGAATAATGTCAACTTTGTATTAAAAGTCATGATTTACCGAATGACACTTTATGACAAGAGTCATAAATATTCATGAAGATTTACTCATGTTCATGACAGGTGTTATGACATGTTTATGGCGGTGTTATGACAGTCTTATTCACAACCCGTCAAATAAAGTGTTACTGTCATTTCTAAGTGGGCCGTTGACTTTAGAAGTGGTGGGAACAACCAAACGTATCCACAAACGCAACAAAATCAAAACAAATTACCCAACAAATATAGACTTCTCTCTATGAACATATACATTTAGTCAACAAATTTAAAGAGTGCCAAAGTCTGTGAAGCAGTGACTCAGAAATGATGCGTTCTATAGCCCACAAAACTGGCCTTGCCCTTGCTGGTGACAGTCTTGTTGCCCTTGCACTTGATGATGTCAACTCATTGTGTTCCTCAGTGTGCGTGTGTTGGGGTGTGCATGCGTGTGTGCGTGCGTGCAGGGGCAGGGGTGTGTGTGGGGGTGTGTGTGTGAAGAACCTTGCCCAGATGGAGACACTTGCATGGCAGTCACCATGACAGGGTCAAGAAGGGAGGAAGAGCACTGACACTGACAACGCTGGTCCTCTGATGACTCTCTGTGCACACACACCCCACACACACACACACACACACACACACTGGTGCTACTTGCTCAAACACAAGAGAGTGAAATTAGATTAGAGGCTTATTTTCAAAGTGAATCCAAAATGTTCTGTAATGACTGAATATAAAAATGAAGTACTTTAAAGAAATCATATTTTCTTTCATCCAATCATGGTATTCCTGGGTTTTGCTTTTACAAATAAAATTTAAACACTAACAATGAAGCTAAAGCATCATCGATCCACCTCTTAATGTAAATGTGTGTCCTGTTCGCCTTCTGGTGAATGTCTTTACCAAAGTTTCAGTTGGAAGCTTTCGTCCATTTTTCTATCGCAAAAAACAATTTAGGATTAAATGGAGAGCATCTGTCAGCATCAGTGTACAGATTATCTATTAGGTTTAGAGCTGGGCTTTGACTAGGCCGCTCTAACACATCAGTATGTGATCTAAGCTATCCCATTCTAACTCCTGGTGAATGTTCAGGTCTGTTAGCTGGAGGGTGAACCTCTGAACCTCTTTAATTCATCCTAGAAAATATTTTTCTTCCAGATTTTTATCTCTAACAAACCTTTGGGGTCTCGACAGAACAGCTGGATTTATGCACTGATAAAATACTTTTTTTTTAAATGACAAAAAGTAATTAAACATTCCAAAGTTGACTTAACTTAGAAATGAGTTAGAAAGTTTATTGGCTCAAAATGAAATTCTAACTTGTTAAAATTAGTCTAGTTGTCACTGCTGCTGCACAAATGTCAATTTCCTGTTAAGTCAACTTGATGTAACAGCATAAAAATGTAATTAAATAAGTCGGGCCACGTTTTAAAATTAAATGCCTCTTAACTAATCATTTTTCATTTAATATAATTGCTAAAGATAGTTAAGGTAACTCTATTGAAGTTGTAACAGTAGCTTTAATTAAGAGACAAAGTTGATGCCACTCAACTTAATTAAAGGAACACGAAAACTAAACAGAATCATCATACTGGGATTAGGTTATACACAGTTTAACACATATTTTAATAATTAGATTACTTTTGATGACATGTTAGTTGCACTGGCATATATTTTGGCATAACAGAGTAAAATGTGCTTGACATGTTTATTTAAAAAGATAATATCTGACTGCGTTTCTCCATTGTTTCTCTTCCACTATCGTCAGTGTTTGCACTTCAACATAAATCATCCATAATTACAATGATGCTTATAATGTGACAAAATGTGAACAGTTCAAGTTCAGGTTTGCAGGGCACTGAACCATCTCTGTCAGCAGAAGCTCGGCGTAAAGGCCATAGGTGTCGAGAACTCCCTCACTTCAAGATATTTAAATCCAGTTTAAGCCCATTAATCCAAGCTTTCTGCCTGGTTGAACAGGAGAGTCCTGGACGTTAAGGAGGCTGAGGAGGTTTCCACAGGTCAGAGGCGAGCGCCCAGTCGGTGTAAACCTGGAAGACGGGTGGTGGCGTGGCAATGGCCGCCTGCTTTGTCACACAGGACCGCTGTGCACAATGTCTTTAGCAAGAAAACCAGAAAATGGCTTAAAGAACACAGACACAAAGCAACAGTCCTGCAGCTCTGTCTTTCATTCAAGGTTTTAGAAGTACAGTGTGTGGTTGTTCATGGCCTGGAGGAAGAAACTGATTGGGAAAAAAATGTCTTTTCTCTGATTTTGTTCATTTTTGTTACTTACCGGTATATGAATTATAGCCATTTTGGTTCTTAAAATACCAACCTTTCCTCTTAGTTTTATATTTTGGTCCATCTGATGATGCAATTTTTAGATATTAAATGATTGATAATTTGATCAGTTAGTGAGTAGACTTTTTACCAAATACGGTTTTACTCTTACTTGAGTCATTTCTTGGATGGATACTTTTTACTTTTGCTTGAGTAGAAATATGTTTAAGTAGTGAAACTCTTTTGTACTATTTAAGTACAAAAGAGTACAATTTTGGGGACTCTGTCCACTTCTGACTGTGAGTTTTAGATGTTGTTCATTATTATTTCAGACTATAATGGTTGTTGGGGCTGCAGTTGGTAGCACTGTTGCAGCAAGAAGGTCCTGGGTTCGATTCCCGGCCCGCGGTCTTTCTGCATGGAGTTTGCATGTTCTCCCTGTGCATGATGGGTTCTGTCCGGGTACTCCGGCTTCCTCCCACAGTCCAAAAACATGACAGTTAGGTTAATAGGTCTCTTTAAATTCTCCCTAGGTGTGAGTGTGTGTGTGTGGTTGTTTGTCCTGTCTGTTTCCTTGTTGCCCTGCGACAGACTGGTGACCTGTCCAGGGTGAACCCCGCCTCTCCCTGCAATGTTTGCTGGTCTCCTGACCCCACTGGGGTCCAAAATGGATGGATGGATAATGATAGTTGTGTCGTTCATGCCACATGTTCAGCTGGATTTGATTCATTGTAATCAATATTGATGGGAAAAAAATGTTAAAATTGTAAGTCACATTTGCCTGTTTTACATAGGTCTGCTTTCACATTCTGGAAAAGAATGTCGACCTCTCCAGTTGTTCTTATGTGTTTTTTATTTTGCATAAAGTTTTATTATGTCTGTAACCGTCATCGTTACCTGGAGAAATCAAGAGATGTATCAAAGATTTTCATGGATGTTTAACCCTGACGAACCTTGAAATGTTTTTGTTACACTTAGACAAAAAAGACAAATTCAGAAGAAGGTTACATGAATAATTACTTCCACAAGTTGATGATGAACATGCCGCAGCACGAATAAAACTACTAGCTGTTTGCACAGTGACAATCACAGTTAACTAGTCATATTTTAATTTGTTGCTAGGGGATGCTTTAGAGCAGCATCAACTAAATATTAAGTGAAAAGCAAAAAAAATGAAAATAAAAATGGAGTTGGAACATACTATTCCCCATTTTGACTATTGTGTTATATCTTTAATAGGCGTTTTGCAGGCTGTAGCACTGCTTCCAGCCCTGCGCCGCTGTTAGAGAGTGACAGCTCTATACCGCGGCTCCAGCTGTGTGACAGGTTGCCACAGAAACCCCGGAGAGAGCTGCAGGCTAATGCTGAACAGCAGCAGCTGGCACTCAATCTATGGACGTTTTTGCGACTTTATCCAGGTATTTTAAGACCTGCTCTGCGGATGAACCCGAGACCAGGTGTGTGCAGAAGTGAGAAAACTCCCAGCTGCTCCGTCTCTTCTCTCCTTCTCCCAATACACAAAATAATCATTCAAATAGATGTGCTTTGGAAACAAGACTTTTAATCAAATTACTTATTTAAGCATTGGTGTGGATGAGCTCTATTGGTAAACCTGCCGTTCATGTTCAGGATGTATTCCTGTTCAAGTTCAGTCATCGTCCAGTGACAGCAGTCCAACACAGGGACTGACATAAACAAATGAGACACTATAGCTTACCACGTTAACAAAATAATAATAAGACTTTTCCTCTGTGTGCAGATCAGTCCATAAAAATACAGAAGCACTGGTCCAGTAGCACTTTCTGGAAAAAATTGCATTAAATCTCGTTAAAGGGGCAGTATCATGTGTTTTCCAGACACATGGTGCCATCTGTTGGGTATTTTAACCTGTACATATAAAGAACCACACAGAGAGTAGCATCACGTCAGCCTGTGCAAAGGGGGAGAGTCTCAGATTCACAACTCCAACTTGTCCCCCTGCAGCAGCCTGGTTTTATTGAAAGCGGAGTGGGGGGTCAGTCATCAAACAGAAACTTAAAGATAAGGAGTAGAGGGGTCTCTCTGAACTAGCTGAAACCGGTTTCTCCAAGAACAGCATGGTCCACCTCACCTTGTTTCCAGCTTAGAGTAGAGAGACAAACTTATTCATGAGATAACTATTTGCAAAACTCTGACACAATCAAGTAACTAAGTTAACTTCAGTTGTTATAAAAATGCTTTCTAAATCAAATATTACTTAAAAGAAATTTGAATTTGTAATTTTGGGCCTCTGTCTCTTTAAGAAACTCCTTTTCTTTCTGAGATTTCACCTTCAGGAAGTCATCACAACATGGCGCCTCTGTTAAACCTTTAACAACCTGTTTACCAGTGTTGCACGGAGGAACAGCTCGTATACCCAGCTCAGCAGGTACGCACTTCAGCCAGGTGTTTGCTAATTGCTGCTGGCTAGTCTGGAGGAGCTGGGATATTTGAAACAATTGTAGCTAATAATTAAGCTGATAGAAAGTTGCTACTCCTCCTCTTCACTTGGTATTTGGAGGACATAATAATAATTAGAAAGGCTTACGTCACTTGTACTAAAATATTCTCTTTAAATTTTTTGTTCATTTGTAGTGGTATGTGTTTTTTTTATGACATTTTCATGATTTGCTCCTTTCAGCTTAGCTTGTAATCTATTTGATTTGGGTGAGGCTTTGTCGCAGTGTGGTAACAGAACAGAAACTCTCCAGATCAGACTGGTTCTTCTTAAAGAACATCGGCTTATGATGTCATCACTGGGAGGGGACTAGAGAAAATGGCTGTTGGATGTGATTAGACTAAAAGTGACTAGAAGTTACAAAATTGTGTTGTAGTTTTCTTGTTTTGTATTGAATTTAATATGTGTATTGATTGAATTTTGGGGGGGCAGGGGTTTGTATTTATGGACAAAATTTGTGTAGCTAAGTCATTTTGACCTTGTTTGTATAACCTTTGTTTCTTTTTAGCAGGACAAATTCAGCATTGTCCAGCGACAACAGTCGAATAATTCCCTTTTTTGCTAATTCCGGTGATTTGTCCCGACCAAACAAATGAAATTAAATGTATTGGATGCTGCTGAAAATAGGAATAATTCTGTTCGCGACCGTTAGTGTGTCAATCTTCCCTGAATATGTTTAAAATTGAACAAAAAACTTTTTTGGAAAAAAGGAAGTTTTTTGTTTAACTTTGGCTTTTAAAGTTATGATCCAATTAAGGAGCAACAGCACAACAACACTGAATCATTCATTAACATTTGTTGTTTTACTGTGGGGCCTACAACCTGAATGGACTTAAAAGAAAACAGATGCATACCTAAAGTAAAAGTTTCACAAAGAAAGTGTAATATTTACATCCCTTCCTGACTGTAGGGGGATCAGCCAGTGGCAAATGTGTGATTTCTTAACAGTCTCAACACGGAGAGCGGCTCTGGCTCCTGCTGGGAGCCACTGCTGCGCCAAGAATCAGCCGCTGAGAGCTCTGAGCTGAGGGGCGGGGCCAGGGCCTTACCTGCTGCTCATACAGCGAGACCAACAGATACTCCCATAAGTCTCCTATTACTGAAGAAATAGACCAAGATTTGTTTCTAGTTGCTCTTTTGAAATAAATAAAAATAAAAAATTTACTAACTGTAGCAACAAATTGACTAAGGTGGCAACGGTGGTTGTTGGTTCCACTTCCAATATACTTTCACTTTAGGAGAACTGAAATTACGTTGAGTTGAGAAGAAGAAGGCTGTGTTACTTTAAAATGATTCATTAAAATTGAGTTTAGATTTAGATAGTTAATTTAGATACATTAAATGGACCTAAACATTTTAGATATTTTAGTTGTTTTTGTTTCTATGATGGTAAAATTTCTTTTTTTCTTTTTTTTTTAAACTCTGCGTCACTGACCTTTTGGATTTAAACCTACAACGGGCCAATAAAGCTAGCAAAACAAAAAGGAAGAGTGGATTTCCACCAAAAGATTTTCTGAAATTAAAAATTTCTGAGCTTTTTCTGCATTTTTTTTTTTACTTTTCAAACTAAAAAAATTCCTTGTTTTTTTCTTCTTCTTTAATTCTGAGATTATAAAAAATAAGTGTTTTTACTCCTCCTTTATTTATAATATCCTAATAGACCGTCGCACAAACCTGTCATTGCGTTCAGAGCCTCAGCAAATTACAAACTCTAGAGATGAAACAATGTGCTTTATCATGACATCCTTTCAGTGGAGCAACTGTATTACGTATAATCAGTGCATTAATTAAATCAAATTATTATTTCACCTGTAAATGCAGCATTTATTGATTATTTCACAGAACTTTAGTTAGCTTATGTGCTGAGCCCCTCCCAAAAAACTCCCGACAGAAGGGATTACTGAAGGGTGTACAAAGTGTGGCCCCTGGGACATTTGATGTGTTGGAACGGCCTAGTCAAAGGCCAGGTCTAAATTACATTGAGAATCTGAGGGAAAACTTGAATACTGCTGTCCACAGAAGCTCTTAGTGATGTCCACTGAGAAAATGTCTGGTAGATGTAATTATAATAAAACATGAATCTGTAAAGCACCGACTCAAAACAAATACCTGAGTGAAGTTGGCCCCCCCACCTTCTTCAAATTAGACAAAATTGGTGTCAAACGTTTGTGCTACGTTTGTGCTGGTTTGTGCAGCAAAAATTTTCGTTTGTGCCGCTATCATTTTACAGATATAAAGAAATGTTTTAGAGGTCATCAAAGGTCTTAATATCTTTAAAATGATAGATGCACAAATGAAAATTGTTGCTGCACAAACCAGCACAAACGTAGCACAAACGTTTGACACCAATTTTGTCTAATTTGAAGAAGGTGGGGGGGCCAACTTCACTCAGGTAAAACAAATTCATGCCACAGATTGTGATATTTGTGAACTCCATGTATTCTTTTGTTTTCACTCAACAATTACTAAGTTCTTCAATAATTTCAATAAAAACTGATGTTTTTAGTTGTAATGTGACAATTTATTAAAAAAACAAAAAAAAAAAAAACAAGAAGCATGAAAATTTTTGAGGAACTGGCCTAAATAAATGTACTCTCTCAGTGCAATCAGTTTACTAATTAGAATAGCAGAGGGATTTCAGCTTGACTGTCACGGCTTCTCTCCCAGGCACATCATTTTACATAAGTTTGTTTCATATTAATATTGTGGAAACATCAGCAAATTCCATCTTTACCAACCGCTTCCTATTTATTTACCTTTCCTACCACATATATGTCTGTCATTTACATAAACTGTATCTGTAACCCAAATGTGCAGCAGCATGAGGTGATTTATGGGTCAAAGCTTAGAGATCCTGCTGTTGGATTACTGGGTCCCGTCATCTCACACTGCCTCCCTGTGGCCGGGAGAGAGAACTGCGCTACATGAGCCACATTGGAGACAGTAAAATGTCACGGATTGGATCAGAAATGTGACGATAATTGGCTTCGGGACATTACCAGCAACGTTGATTTAATCTTTGTCGCCAGGCCGGTCTGGGTCAGGTCGGTCTTTAACAACAGCCTTGCCGGGCGTAAAGCTGCGGTAATATCACGCACACTTTCATTCCATCAACACCTAAATGTGCTTTTTTCCCCCTTTTTTTAGTTGTTTCTGCGCTTTAAATCATCGCAGCGGCAGCTCCTTAAAGCTCTGCATTTTCAGCGTGTCACACAGCTACCCTGTCCTCTCTTTCACCCCGAAATACAGAAATACTCCCTCTTCATCCTACCCCCCTCCACCTTCCAACTCCCCCCACCCCCCATATCCTCCTCCGCCTCCAACTGGCTTTGATCCGCCCCTGCAGCCACACTGGAAAGATGACAGGCTGAGGAAGGAGAGAGAGCGGAGAGGGAGACGGAGAAAGGAGGAGAGAAAGACATGACAGCTCCTCAACAAGTGCGGAGCGTCAGGGGAGGAGAAGGGGAGCCATGAGTGAAAAGGAGAGCGTGCCATTCTGATGATGAGCTCCTCGCCATGGGAAGAGGAGGAAGACGGAGAGACGTATGCGGCATCAAAAGGTGCTGGAGCTGGGTTAAGCATGCAGACACTCGCTGCTCTCTTTTAAACGGGCAGTGTGGTGTGTTTTACAGACACGTGATAACTGCGTTACCTTCAGCTTCTATGCACCACACATCTGGAACAAACTTCCATGAAAACTCCAAAACAGCTGAAACACTGAGTTCCTTTAAGTCACCTGATCAGAGCTGCTTTTGCCTCATAGTAACTGGGGATGCCCTGCTCACAGATTTCTGGCCGATCGTCGATTACCCATCTTTAAAAAGCCTGACCTGCTGATTCTGATTTTGGCCGACACCTTGCTATAGTTAGAGACTGAAATGTCGCTAGACATAGCAGGAAAGTCACTGAGTTAGCAGCAGTGGGGTGACTATCGTTAACTGCAAAAGTGGGTCGGTTTGTCAGTCAAACCTCTCTCAGGGGAGAACAGAAGAGGATAGTGGCTGATTTTTAGACCTTTGTTGAGGTTGATAAGATTGGAGGATAAGATCAGCGTCACGTGTAAGGACTGGCTGACCACCCATCTCCCAAAATTAAGGGAATCAGCAGGTCGATAAATCAATGCATTGGTGAAAACACTGACGTTTTTACCAGCGTTTCACTGAGAAGTAGCACATGTAATGAACTCAGCAGATGCGCAGTTCCACCAGATGTTTTCTAATTGCTGCTGGCTAGTCTGAAGGAGCCGAGTTGGGGAGTTATGGAGGAGCACTGCTTTGTGAGGCGGAAGCTCTGAAGCTTCGAAACTGCAGCTTGAAGGCGGGGCTAGGTCCACCCAGACATTTTGCACAGCTGAATGGTTGCCATGGGCGATTCAAGAGATTTCTTGAAAGAAGCAAGGAAAACACCTGAGGTATGTTTTTGATGAGGGAATAACTTCATAATGTAATGATGTAAAGCTGAAACTTTTGCAGAATACTGCCCCCGTTATAGCACCGTTAGCTCTGGCTCCGTTCTCTGGGGTCAACACAACACTGCCTAATACATTAGTCAATAAGTTAGAGAGAAACACCTGTACAGCAGAGGCTACAATCATAAAGAATGAATCCCGTTCAGACGCACGGCGTGTTTTAAATGTATCTACAGACACATTTATACTGCCGAGCCTCGGAGAGTTGCACCGAGTCGCGTTTATTTATCACCGTGAACACCAATGCTGCGCTTTGTTCTGACTCGTCCCCACATAAACCATCCTGCCAGCAGGAAATTCTCGCTGGAGCAAATTAACGTCCTTTACTCGGCTGAAAATAGAGCAAATCGATCGTATTTGTTTCAATGAAGAATGCGAACGGCAAAGTGCTTAGAACGAGCAGAGTGCTTAGAAATCACTTATGTTTCCTAAAAATAACTGTGTGGCTAAGGGCTGGTTCCTTCAAGAGGGCTGGGGAAGTCTGGTAATGCTAAAAAGACTAAAAACTCTTATTTAATTCATTTCAAACACACTTTTATTTGTCTGAGGAGGAAACTTAATGCTTTCATAGCCCATATAATCAAAATGTACTCAAAGAGTCATTGTGGATGGTGATGCTGGGGGCAGAGAGGGTCTCTGAGAGCAGCCTGGTTCGAGTCGTAGCAGGAAGAATTCTCGACGGTTAAACTAAATATTACTGTATTTTAATGTGTATTTTTGACAAAATCATCATACGATAAAAAGTTGCCATTGGAATTACGGTAATGTTCACCAAGCAAACTGTGTCTGTCGCAAAAAAAATAAAATAAATAATATGGTTTTAAATGACACATGGAATTTTGCTCTGTATTCAACAAGTAATGACAAAATTTGAACAGTCAAATATCTCCAGCAATGACTTTGCAAAGCAAAGATACCTATAGACATTTACATTTAAAATTGTTTTTTGTTGTAGTTGTCACTTTTCAGCAGCACAAATGCCTGAACAGCGATTGGTCCGCCATTTTGGATGTAGACGTTGCGACACAGAGGCGTACTGTCCCAGTTCTCAAATACTTGCATGCTTGTTACCTGCACACTCGATCCCTTATTCGCACTTGGACTGAGTCCACACTTCATATAGCAGGGTAGGGTACAGTGTGAGTTTTGGGACCGGGCCGATATTTCATAGTAACATGTCCTGGATGACGTCAACATTTGTTAGCTAGCTCTGCTAATCCACTTTTGTTTTGGCTGTTTTTTTAAATTATTATTATTTCTTAATAATGTTCCTTTTCAAATAAGGTTTGCTCAATAATATCTCAAGCTTTTATATAAAATAGAAAAAAATTTAAACAACTGTTAAATTGAGATTACCTAAAAATGTAAACTAAATAAAATATTTTAAATCAAATAGACAATTTCTCACCTGCTGAAAAAATATTGCTGCACATTTCCTCCATGTGAGTGGATTGTTGTGTTTTGGTTGAGTGTGGATACTGAATCCTGCCCTCTGATTGGCTTCTGAGGCATATGTCACAAACAAGGACTTTTACCTCTCCTTTACCGTTTGTTTTCCTTTTGAGACAGTATGAATACTCGACAATGTATTCAAAGCATCAGCAATAGTTGGAAACAGTTTAAATGCCACCTCTCTGAGGTTATAATCTTTCTTCATTTTAAACTTTCATGGAACAAAAAGTGTGATTTTGAAAACTTCCTTTGGTTATTATATAAAACCTTCATCCATCATGCAGGGTGTACTTACTTTTAGTCCTGAGTTTACATTCTTTTCAGTAGGACATATTTTTCGTTTTCAGGAACTATCTCTAGCAATCAATTAATAAAGACAACAAAAACCACGGGAAAGTTTGAAAGTGTAGCACAGAATGACCCAGTCTGCACCTTCTTATTCAACTAAACATGTTATGGGAAGAACTCAGGATCGTCAGTCTGAAATCAAGTCAAACCTCATGATGCTGCCTGAAAAGGACAAAGCAGCTCAACTCATTATGCAAAGAGAGGCCAAAGCAAAACCTGATGCCGTTTCAACTCATTCCTGTCAACCAGAGCTTAGAGCAGCACATGTGACATGTTTTACTGGGTCATCAGTTTTGAAGGGCGAACAATTATGATCCCGTTAATGAGCACGCTGTTTTTAATGTATTGCTGTGATTCTGTTTTAAATGTGTGGGAAGTGTCTCTGTTTTTATAAATCACCGCTGTGTTTTCAAGAGTACAGGCAAAACTTTCACAACAGACATTTTCAAAATTTAAACCATCTATAATGCCAAAGTGTCAAACAGTTAATAACAGGTAGATAATAATGGACAGATTGAAGATCTGCTTATGACTTGCTTATGGAAATTATGGATTGTCATAGCACATATTGTCACAGCACATTTAATATGCGAAGAGAAACATCTGATAAGAAAATTGCTTTTTTAGCATTTACTGTTGGGAAATTTAAAAAACAATTATACTATTGTGTTATTTCAAGGCACATAGTGTTGTTTTATAGCACAATCCAGTAACTATGTTAACTTCAGTTGTTATAAAAATGCACTATATACAGTATGTGTATATATATATAAAATATGACTTTAAAGAAATTTTATGTTGTATTTCAACACCTTGAAATTGGGCCTCTGTCTCTTTAAGAATCTCCTGCTATTTCTGAAATTTCGCTTTCAGGAAGTCATCACAACATGGCTCCTCTATTAACCCTTTAACAACGTTTTTACCAGCGTTTCACTGAGAAGTAGCAGCTGATGTGCAGTTTTACACCACATGTTTGCTAATTGCTGCTGGCTAGTCTGAAGGAGCTGAGTGGGGGTGGCTGCGGGAAGGATGATCTGTCAGGCGGAAGCTTGGAAACAGCAGATCGGAGGAGGAGTTGTGCCTCGAAGGCAGAGTTAGGTCCAACCAGGGGTTTCACACAGCTGAGCGGTTGCCAGGGGAGATGCAAGGATTTCTCAAACATGAATGAAAAAGAATCAAGGCAACACTTTGGGCATATATTGATCATATAGCATGATGTAAAGCTAAAAAATAATTATTTTCCCTAATGTTGCCCCTTTACATTTTAGCCAAGGTCAGGGTGAGGAACAGACTATTAATGGTTAGGGAAAATGTCTGGGTTAGGCATAAATGCTTTTCCTAAAATTAATAGAAGTCAATACAAAGTCCTCATTTTGTATAGAACTACAAGGATGTGTGTGTGTGTGTGAGTGTGTGTTTGTGTGTGTGGGCGGGGTGTGCATGTGTGTGTGTGTCCGGATAATTGCCTGGATTTATGGGTGAACACAACAGTTTACTGTGTCGTTTGGATTTTCAGGGATATGGGTTCACATACGGGTGAACGTGGGAGACAAAGAGCCTTGGGAAGATGCACATCAGAACCCACACACACACACACACACACACGCACGCCGACTTGCGAAGTGTGAAAGCATCATGGCTTAGCGTTTGCTTCTCGCAGCGTTATCTTATGTATTGAATGTGTGGGATGGAGAAGCATTGCATGTAAGGAGACAGATGCTGGAGCTCGCAGTGACATGCAAACAAATGCCCACATTCTCTCTCTCGCTCACACACACACACACACACACGCACACACACACACACACACACACACACATATGATTTTCAGAATCTGGCACAACACTGCAAGCTGATGTGCTCAGCATTAGCGCCTGTCCCACAGATGAACTCCTGCTACTGAGGCTCACAGCGAGCCGAGGGGAGCCTGATCAAATAGTCCAACTCCCTACTGTTACCCCTCACTCCCCCTCCATCCCCCAATTTAATTCACACACACACACACACTGACATAAAAACAGAGGAGGAGATGACGGCTGAATGCTAATGTTGGACCTATTTACATTTCAAGCTGCATGACTGTCAGTGCATCTCTGTTTCAGGGAGAGAGTGGGGAATTGTTCGTTCTTGTCTGGTTTTTGGTTTAACTTCACCCTCTCCAACCTAAACACAAAGCCGGGAAACACACAAATCAAGGGCTGGTACTAAAACCTAAATTAGAGCTTTTTTTTTATCTTTCATTTTGTTAACAAATCCCTCGTTTACATCTTCATCGGTTCAGAGAGTCGCTTACGTTTAGATGCGATGCTTGTTTTCTGGGTTTTTTTCTTCATTCATCTGTGCCTAGCTTCTTTGTCTCACTGGAAGTAGTCAGAGGTTTCAAAGTGATTAAGTGCTTCTTTTCAGAGTTGCAACCGTTTCTATGTTATTGATGGTTGTCCGTCGCCCTGTGACAAAAGCTAAGCAAGCTGCTGGGAGGATCTGCAGAAAGAAGGCGAACCGGAAAGCAAACAGTGATGGATCTGAGATTGCTCAATGGGAACACGTCTGAAATTCCAGCAGCGTTGCCTCAGTCGACAGCAGGATTCCAGACTGAACATCTTATTGACTAAGATGAACAAAAATCACTTTTTTTTGTTTTCTTTTTACAGTGTTGACTTATTTAAATTGCACATATTTGCAGAAATATTCTCACCCCACTTAAACTCCCCCCGCTCCCATTTTCTCAAGTCCCCGCTGCAAACTTCAGTTCAATGTGGGGCTGCAACCATTGATTATTTTAGTAATCGATTATTCTATTGATTATTCTGACAATCGGATGAAAAAACAGCAACCTCGTGCATATTTTTCAGTAGACCACATAAGCGTATTTTGGTCCTTATTAAAAATACATGAATAAAAATTGACAAATAATTCTATTCTTTTTTTAAAATAAGAAAAGAAACATTTATTGCCTCAAATACAATAAGAGCAATCCTTCAGTGAACTCTTGATCATGGACATACCTGCTTATGTAGAAATTGAGTAGAATAGAATATACTTTATTGATGCCCAAGGGGAAGTTTAAATGAAATTAATTAAACCTTTTAATTAAACGTTTCTCCCAGTGACATTTTTAATGGTCTCAGTGTACCAGGTTGCATTGCTAAATAGGACTGTCACAACATGAAAATGACAGTAAATGATGTATTACTTGATGACAACCTGTCCAGTGTGTGCTCTACTTTACACATCTTCCCTGTAGGCGGCTGAACACTTACCACACACTCGTTCCCCCCCCAACTCACCTGCTGCCTCCAACATCCTACTGGATTCATTAAGTGGAGAAATGAATTATTTTAAGCGCTTTGTGTGCAAGCAGTTAAAATACATGTCTGCCTTCTATATGTCCTTCACAAAAAAATAAGAGCAAAAATAACTACAAAGATGCAAACGAAGTAAGAAGTGAACCGTGTCAACACCAGATTTAGGCAGAAAGATACGCCTGCCTTTAGGTCAGCCCTCCAAAAACTCATGTAGCTTCCCGCTTATCAGCATGCCCCGTGGGGATAGATAAATGTAGCGAGAGAAAATAACTTTCTGGGTTTTTTCTGATGAATACAGGTCTGCGGGTAAGAAGAGAGCAGAGATACATGCACATACTTGAGGTGAAATGTCCACTTTCAGCTGATTAACTTGATTTAAGCCAATCACACAATAGAGTTTACTTCTCCTTATTAAGTTGCTATTGTGTTCGTAAATATAAAAATTTGATAATTATGGCCTGTTACATTTAACATAAATGCTGCCTCATCCCGTCTGATTTCAGTGAGCCAGGAGTTCCCAGGGATTTGTTGGACCAGTGTCCTCCACAGCAGCGCTGCTGGACGGATCCTTCAGTCTTTTTCTGGTCAGGAACGTCTCCATTTCCATTAGCATGCTATGCTAGCTTGAGTAGCAAAGCAACCTGATAAATTTTACCCATTGGGAAGATGGTCATGGTATGATCATTTTTACTAAATTATATCGACTTATTTTATAGTAATGATTGCAAAACATATTAGATTTTATGACAGAAAAAAGTTATATGCTGTTTTTGTTTTTGGATTTTTCTCTCTCTTCTGTCCCGTTTTTTTAGGCTACTCTAGCACCCCCTGGTGGCTCCGGAGCTCAATGTGAAAAGCACTGGTTTACATGTAAATATCATGTTGCTCTGTGATGGAATGCCCAATGACCAGTGGAGACTATGGGTGGATATGAATATTCTAATCATGAGGTTTAATGATGTGACTGAATTGTTCCCTTTTGTGGGAATAATTTAGTACCACCACAAAACTAGACTAAGATTTGGATAAGTGCATTTTAGAAGTTGGAAAAGAAACAATTTTTGTATCCTCAAATAAAATCCATCGGATTATCCCCACTGCTCTTTTTATTTGACATGATAGAGGTCATTTGAATTGGATGGTTTTCTGGTGTTGATCTTTTTTTTTTTTTACATCATGACATCGTTTGAGCTTTCCTGAATAGCTTAAATGCATAGTAATCTTAGTGTAGGTTAGGGCTGTCCCAATCCAATACTGATATCGCTCCGATTTCATTCAAAAAACGAGTGTCAGATTAAATTGGTCAGGATCTACAATCTCTGATAGGAGCACTCCACTCCAGAGTTTTAATCCAGGATTTAATCCGCGTCGGCATTTCTACCCAGCAGTGCCTGTGTCTCATACACAAAACCAATGGTTAATAATAATTGGGTCAGTTCTTCTCATACCTGTTGTTGTTGACTATTGTTCTCTGAGTAATGTCACTTGATCAAGCCTTTTCTAACGTTCCACACTACAAAACAAGTAATCAAAGTATGTATGATTCATGGTGATATTGTATAGGGTCAATATTAATATCGGCCAATATTCAAAGCTGCGAAATTGGTATTGTATTGGTAGTGAAAAAGTTGGACAAACCCATAGAGAATGCACACTTCTGGTTTTGAAGAAATAAATTATATATCTGGCATTTAGAAAATTAGAAATGAGAACAAATGTTGGTAATCACGATTGACAAAAAAAAAAAAGGAAAGGTTTAGTCTGATTTAATCTCGGACAGTCAGGAAAGAAAAGGTTGTCTGTGTTCAACTCTTTCTGCCACGATCAACCCATCATTTCTACTCCCCAACCTTTAGGATTTGTTATTGTAATATTATCAAAGTGATTATTTAAAAGACTGAGAAATAGACTTAAAACAGGCAAGTAGACAATCTGTGTTTTGGTTGATATTTTAAATCCTTTGCCACGCTTTTGCTTAGCTTGTGTGCATCGAGCAAAATCTCCCCTCCACCCCCAACACACACATGCTTTTCATAGATCACAGGGTTAAGAACTTCGTTAAGCAGCACCGCCTCCCCTCCATCTCTCCCTCCCGTGCTCTCTGTATTTCTTCCTCTGCTTATCCACAGGGTCGCCTGCGGCTTTCTCATCCCAGAACAGAGTAGAGAAAATTAGGAAATCGGCTCCAAAGTCTGCAGGAGGACGAGATGTAAGAACAATCGGTGTGCCGGGAGGCACGATAAGCCTTTGAATACGAGCTTCATTTGCGGAAGTTCCAAACCGGCGTTGCGTTTTCTGTTTCTCTGTTTGAGCATCAGTGGGTTTATTTGCAGTCTGCCAGACAATGAGGTCACCAGCCGAGGGTGTCACAGCCAGGGCAAGAGACGTTTTAGTCAGACGTTCACACACAGGGAGAGAGGAACTGAGCTAAACACTCGGCCAGCAGGCATCCGACACCATCCAATATGGATTCCAGCAAGCCCCAATTCTGAGCCTGCACTGCCCTCTTGGGGTCCCTATTCGAACTGCACATTGCCTGATTTCATTAAATGGATTTTACATTAAGTGTGTTTTAAAGCACACTTAATGTGTTACTCCTCTCAGTGATGGAGAATAACTCATGTCAACTCCGCCATCCAGATGTCTGGACGTCCAAATGGAAGATCTGTTGAATCTTGGCGCGCTGTGTGGAGTCTCGCTCATCTTCATCTTTCTATCTTTATTTATCTAACAGGGACCGTAGAGATGAATGCTGTTCTTCGTGGGTTGGCAGCAGAAAATCAAAGAATAAATGAAACCCCTGCTGTAAGGCATGATAGACACATTGATGAGTTTCCCCCAATTCAGTCTGTAAGTTATGAAGTTCCTTCACGAGAGGACTAATTATTGAGCTCAACTGGTGGAGAAATCTGTAAGCCGTAAGACTATTTTCTGTGTGGGATCCTCCATTATTTCTCTGTATCAGTTCCTCCCAACATCAGAAAATGTTCTTTGTACAAATGAATAAAAAAAAAAAAACAAAGACTGAAGAAGTATTTTTTTAAAGAAAGCAATTATTGTTTACTACCTGTTCTGCAGCCCCTCATCTTCACAGAAAAATTCCTCCACTTTTATCGCATTGAACCTAAAAACAGCAACAGCATGTTCTGCCTCATTTTACCAGGAGCAACAGCCTGCGATGGAGGGAATCGGACCCGGGTCACCTCCATACCACCATCACTGCAAAGGTAAATTTTTAGCAGAAAATGTCCTGTATACAAATGTATTCGAAGCTAAACAGTGTGAAGAAGAAGCATTTTTAAAGGGACAATATCATGTAAAGTCTACTTTTTTGGGCTTTATGTCATATCATAATGCAATTCCCTCATCAAAAGCATACCTTTGAGTGTTGCCTTGATTATTTCATGCAAGTCTGAGAAATCCTTTATTCTCCATTTATTCAACCATTCAGTCGTGCAAAATGCCTGGTTGAACTCTAGCACCGCCTCCTTGGAGCTGTAGTGCCACACTTTGAGGACAACTACTTCTCAGTGCAATGCTGGTAGAAACATCGTTAAAGGGTTAACAGAGGAGCCATGTTGTGATGACTTCCTACAGGCGGAGTCTCAGAAACAGCAGGAGTTTCTTAAAGAGGCAGGGGTCCAATATCAATTCAATCTGGAGAGACTCAGACGGAAAAAACAGCGATTAAAAAGGTTTATTGACATGCATGAATTTAAAGTTCTTTGGTGCTCGGGCCCCAGCTGAGGACATCGAGCTGTGAATTGCAATAAGCTCAGATGAGCATTCCCGATGTAGGTTAGGAATGTCATCCCCCGGGACCTGACACTGGTCGTGGAGGTCGGTGAAGGATGCGAGCCTGAAGAGTGGAGGTGGAGAAGGGGTGGAGGAAGGTTGAGCGCAGCTGGAAAGCGGAAGATGCCATGGATGGAGGTCCTTATCAACTGGGCCTTGGTCGGTGATTGGACGTGACGTGGCTTGGTCCAGCATTGATAGGTCAGGGGCGATGAGCGGGACACGCCGATTGGATGATGCAGGTGGGGCTAAAGAGTCTTCCAGTTTGAATTTGCGCCTAGTCTTCATTTCATTGTATCAGGAGCACAATTTCCTTTGAGACATATTTGATATGTGTAGCATTTTTATAACAACTGAAGGTAGCATAGTTACTTGATAATGCTATCAAGTGCCTGGAAAACACATAATACTGCTCCTTTAAGAAAGGTTTTATAAAATGGCTAATGTGGTTTGCATCCTTGTCTGTAGCTGAACCCCATGACTATTTTCCTTTTACAGTGAAATCAGCTAAATTAAAGCAATACTAGGCTACCAACTGTTTTTTGACCAACTTTACAGGATTAACACGTGTTCAAGTCATTCTGACGAGTATTAAGCCCATTCAAAAAAAAAGGTGTAAAATAAAAAAATTACCAAAGATCAATTTCAAGGAAATTAGTTTTTTTTTGTTTGTAGGTTTTTTTCAATGTACATTAAAAATGTAAATTCCATTTTTATGTCCAAATGAGTAAATGAGTTGGTTGTCGTCATTGATCCTTAATTTCTGAGAAATAAAAAAACATCATTGCACAAATATTGATTGAAATGATTAGTATAGGAGTTAATAATCAGATACAAAAATGTTTTGGAGGAATTTTTTGGTTTCTGACACTACTGCATGATTAAACACTCCCCGGGTCAAATTGACCCACGAACATTTTTGCTGTACCTCAGAAACGAACATAACAGGAGGGTTAAAAGTGGAAAAGGTCTGAAAATGATTGATCTTTGTCTCTATTTTTATATCTGAAACCAGTGGTATTTTAATACGGTTCTGTTGACTCTTTTATACATGGTATAAATCCATGCGACTGGTTGTTTGTGTCTGTTTGCTCTTTGATGAACTGGTGACCTGTTTAGCCTGCAGTCCACTTCCTGCCTACCGACAGCCGATAACAGCTGCACCATCACCCAAAAACAGTCAGGAGGTGTTGAAAACGAATGATGTGATAAATGTAAAGGAAAAAGTAAAGAGAAAAAAAGCTCTTTTTTATCTTAAAGACATAGTCACACAAGTTTAATGATGGAAATAAGTCTGCAGTAGAGAGTGGATGAAGAGGTTAAGGAAATGTTTGGTCCTGACTGACTCACCCAGCAAAGACAGCTGTCAGCTGAACCGACTGCAAAACTCCTTCAACAAGGTGGATCAATACAGAGTGGCTGTTTCCAGTCAGTAAAGTGATTAGCAGTGTTGTATAAAGTACTAAAATCTCAGAGTCAAGTAAAAGTACAAGTACCTCTCCAAAATATGACTTTGGTAAAAGTCCAAGTCACTGACTGAAATGTTACTTGAGTTAAAGTCTTAAAGTATCTGAAACTTCTTGTACTTAAGTATGGAAATTACTGTAAAAATGGATGTACTCAAGTAATGTAATGAAAAGTACAAGTAAAAAGTAAAACAAAGCAAATGCAGTTTGAATGACTTTTTTTATATTTTGGTAAACTTGTCAAATACACTGAAAATAATGTACCCAACCAAGTGCAGGCAAAATTAAACCTGCTAATAGATATACCTGCAGGCATCATTTAGTTAAGAAAATTAGGTGCTTTACCTATAGCACAAGGTTAACTTAACCTGCTTTACAACTGATTATTATTCGTTAAATTTAGTCTAAATTGCTATCGCTATGGCTTCTGTCCCCCCTTGAACAGAGGAGTCTAGGTAGCCTGCTACAGTCAACATTAGGCCTAAGCTAAATACACCACGGGAGGAACTGAAACAATGCCAAACAAAGTTCATTTATACAGGTAACGTTATGCTCAAGATTTCACAATAGTGTCTAGTGACCAAGCGATAGTTACTGAAACAGGAGGATTATAACCATTTCATAAGAAGTTACCTCGATGTGTTTCTTCAAGTTGGACGGGGAGTTTTTGTAAGATAGAATTTCCACATGTTTGGGCAGGAATAACATACACTTCATGCGGTACGACGAATCTTTAACACCCACGAAAGAGTATATTGTAGTGATGTTACGTGATGTGCCGAGGCTTCGAGGCGTGTGTCGAGTAATGGAGGGGGCGTTTCCGTAAAGCGCGTATCGAAGCTTGCTTCATTTAGGGGAGGAGCCGAAAACGATGACGTCCGAAGCCTCGCTGCCCGGCTGTACCACGTGACTGCTTCGGGAAGTGGCTCAGATCTTGGCGCGGGGTTTGACAGCTTTAGAAACCCCACAGGCTCCATTCAAAATGTGGGTTGTTGTAGGCGAGTTACGGTCAGTTGAGAGAGTGGATAGAGTTTTGATAGTTTGGATAGCAGCGTTTGGATAGTGGTTATTTAGTTTGAGACAGTTAGTTTGGTGTTTGGAGAGTTTAGGAGAGATAGATAGATAGATAGATAGATAGATAGATAGATAGATAGATAGATAGATAGATAGATAGATAGATAGGAGATTTAGGAGTGCGAGGACAGGATAGGAGTAGGATGGAGCCGGCGAGAAAGAGGAGGATTTCCCCTATGTGGGAACATTTTGATTTGATAAGCTCTAACAAGGTAAGGTGAACTGAACATTTGCAGATGCATTATGTTTGCTTATGAGGAACTGTATTTTTCACTGTTTCTTATGTTCTGTAAAGGTGAGGTGTTTATTGTGCTCCAAGGAGTTGGGGTACAATAATAACACCTCATCCATGTAGTGTCAAAAAAGAGAAATCGTTTGAAACCAAAAATTGTGGAGAAATTGTTGTTTCTTAATAAAAATGCATGAAATCATCCAAGTTACACAAGCATTAGCCTATTCACGACCCCCTCCCTAGTTCCACAAGCACTTTCACTGTCCTCTGCCTGATTAAGCCCAGGCCATTTTTCTAGAGTCACAGAAAAACATTATTACACAACAAGCCATATCACATGACACTACTATTTTGGGAATAATTACACACAGAGAATACATTCAAACAATATTTTATTATACACATATGTGTATACATAATTTATGTAGACAAATGATTTCGTCCTACACCTTTTGTGAAGTTATTCTCAAGAGCCATAATAGACAAAAATTCAATGCATCACACGTGTTAAGATACAGCTGGCTGTGATTATACACCTGGCCAGTAGGTGGTTTCGTGTGCACATGAAGCTTCAAGAAATGAACCCTTTGTCGAACCAGTTGGCTCAAGTGGTTCAATGCCTCATGAGGCTTCATCTCACCATCACTAGTATATTGTGTTTAAATAAGGCCATGGGCTCTCATCACCAGCTGGTGGTTCCCCTGGAGCCGTGTCTGACGTAGTTGCAGTCGTTGTGGTCTCCGTCTCCTCCTCCATGTGGCTGCTGCTGATTGCGAGACTTGCTTTGTGTTTAATGGGAGAAGGGAAAGAGGTGTATCCTATTGGTGGTGATGAACCAGCCCAGGCAAGTAGGCTACCGACTTTGTTGCAGTCAATCAGCAGGTGGGGTCAAAACACTTGCGTTTCTCTCTCGCGCTTTTTTGTAACGAGTAACTAAACCACACATTGAAAATGTATCGGAGTAAAAGTACGCAATTAAGTTCGGAAATATAATGAAGTAAAAGTGAAAGTTATCAAAAATTTTCATACTCGAGGAAAGTATGAAGTACTCCAAATATACTTAAGTAAAGTAGTGAAGTGTTTTTACTTCGTTACTTTACAACACTGGTGATTAGACCATAAGAATATAGGTCATAAACCCACCAATAGTCATTGAGGCACATACCTTCTCACACATACAAGCTCATACAGTTTTTGTATGAGCTTGGATTTAGCTCATACAACACATGAGCTAAATACCTATCCATACAAGGGAATATTTAAATTATAAAATGTGTTGTAATGGAGTTTTATTTCTTTATGAATGTTGTCCCAGCATATATAATTGCTTATCATTTTCCATTGGCAATACTTCTGTCGTAATGTGCGGTTGTGAGGTGGTGAGGTAGCTGGGCCCAGGTTGTTGAGTAAATGATGATAGTTTTTAACAACAAAGAGTACAGTATCCTGGCAGCACAGGCGAGCAAAGGCTAGGAGCTCAGTTTCTGGTAGCACAAAGGCAACGACACACAACAAGGACCCAACATTTTAGCACAGACAGGGTGGGATTAAGTACACCATGGAGTAATCAAGAGGAAACAAGAAACAGCTGGAGACAATCAAGGGGTAGGCAGGACAACATGAAGACTCCACTGAACACGGAAACCTAAATTATCACACAGAAAAACCAAATCCTCACAACTTCTTCCAGACTCTGTCGTTCTGAAAGTCCTTTCTGTCTATATTTTTACTCAGGGAGTCTCCAGACTCTTCCTGCAGCAGGCAGTCGCTCTCCTGGCCTGCACTAGTCCAAAGTCCAGTATGATGGTCTGTTTCTTTGTTTGTGTAAAGTCCAATAGGTAAATTCCAGGCACACATTTCACATTCTCTCTGAAAGAGATTTAATAAAATCTGGAGTTTTTTTTGTTGTTTTTTTTTTACTATTCTTTAGGAGAACTGCACAATGTATCTCATTTATTGACAAAAATCTATCTCCAAACATTAATAAGTCCTACAACAAAAAAAAAGAAAGAAACTATCCAACTTTTTCACTTCTGAATGTTTCCAAAAGTTTTAACTAAGCACTGAAAACATTTTGCCTACAATTCTATCTGAGGATCAGTTATAATTTATAAAAGAAAAATAAAATAAAATCTTGACAAACATAATCTTAGAGATTTTTTTTGTCATTGCTGAACAGTGTCACCTGTTGGGTTGAATGGGCTCTTTGCATCTCAGCTTCCGCGTTCGGGGAAAAGCGGCTCAATCGTTTCCAATCTACTGAAAAAGGCTCTTTCCACTGGGTGTTTGCAGGGCTTGTCCAAGGTAACAATTAATGATGAACATCGATCCGAAGCCCCAACAAGTAAGCTGGAGAAAGGTTTTAAGATGTTCGCCTCGTTATACACAGATACTAAGGTAAGTTTTACTTTCTTTAAACTTTGTGGCTAACATTAGCTTTAGCTTATGCTAGTAGGCAATATTCTCTGACATTTTTCTTGTAAAAATGTGCTATTTAAGTATCTAAACATTTTTCATCCATTCTAACGGACAATGTTTTTACTATATTTTCAAGTATATTACGTGGTTTATTGTCGTTAGTGTCAGAGACCAAGTAACGGGGATTTTACGGTTCAGGCTTTTTGCTTCTGAAGCCTGAGGAACAACGAGCCCATAGCTTAACAGTAGAGCAGCTCTGGTGTCGGAGTTCTAGTTCAGCTGACGGTTCAGGTACAGAGTTGTTGCTTTTAGAAAAATATAACCGTGTACCTTAAGGTCTCCGTGTTATTTCGCTTTATTAGTTTTGCATGTTTCTTGTGAAGCAGGACGGTGTTTACAGCAGTGTGTACAGGCGGATCAGTAGCTCGGCTGTCTGGCTCTGGTCTGCTCTCTGGTTCCCATAAACTCTCTTTCAGGCTGAATACAGAAGTGATTCCATGGAAATAACACGGGAGGCTCCTTTACCTTCTTCTTTAGGCTGAAGAAGTTGATCCAGAGTGAAGTGAAGGCTGTAAGCTTTGCTGTGCAGCGTTAGCTTTAACTGGTAGCGACGAATATTTGCAAGCCACAGTCTTCTTAATTCAGGTTCGCTTGGAAATCCATGGAAACTTAAAAGCCCATTATATTAGGAAGACAACAATGTTCATAGTATTGTTTTATTTGCCTGAAATAAGACTTTGTCTTTTCTAGCTGTCATGGTAACTCAAAGCGGAAAAAAGAGAGCCGCATTTGCGCATGCGGTTGTGACGTCAGCGCGGCAGGTGCAAAGAGCCCATAAGTTTATATCTGTATATTTCAGTCCTGTATAACTGCAATCACCAAATATATATATATTTTTTGTCACGCTGTTCAACAAATATTCAAGAATGTGAACCAAAAAATGTTGCTAAAAGGAAATATCTCAAGATCTTTTTAAAATAGAGTTTTATTGGTTTTATGTCTTACTTGTATATTCTTTAAAGTTTAACTTTTTGGTAGTTATTTGGTCTTCGCCATTCTTTCATCTTTTACTTTGTAGTTTAGTAGAGTGTTACCAGCTTAGTGGGTTTGTAGATTTGAAACCGTTTCAGATAGGTTTGTTTTGTATATTTGCAGGGTTGCCTCCATTTTATTATGATCTTTCTGTATTATTGTTAAACAAAGAAAAAATCTGAGGGCGTGCCGGGGTGGCGTAGGGGACAGCGCCACCCATGCTTGGAGGCCCTGAGTACTCGACACGGCTGTCGCGGGTTCGGACCTGACGACACTAGAGCCCACAAAAGACCCCCTAGAGGGGTAAAAAGAAAAAAATCTGTTCACACAAATACACTTGACGTCTTATTTACTTAGAAAATGAAGTGTGACGGCTGAAGAGTGGCACTGTTGCCGACCTGGAGTCTTTCTGCATGTTCTCCCTTGTCTCTGCATTAGATTCTAAAGATCCAAGAATTTTGTAGATTTTTCAAGATTTATATATTCACACATTGATTATTTATGCATTGCAGTTGACGAAGCCAGCCTGGGGATGTCAGTGCTACACAGATAAAGAAACAGTAGGACGCTCCAGGAGTCGAGCATTAAAATCTCGAGCTGCAGATCTGTAAAGTGAACCCATAATCACTTTAACACCTGTGCAAAAGATCAGGCAAAAGATCAGGTTGTCAGCCAATATATCAACACCCACATCAGTATTACTTTTAAGTGATGTTTTTTTGTTGGTAAAGTACCATCCACTACGTTTCATGTCATCAAAATCTATATCAAGGATTGAAATCAGGAGTGTTCAGTTTCTACTGCAAAGATCAACCTGGAGAAAGATCCAGAAACAGCTCGCAAAGGCATGAAAAGAGAGGCTGGAGCTAGTCTCCCGGTTGCCATGGAAACATACCTGCTTCTCAGCAAAGCATCATCAGCGAGCTCAGACAGAAGTCTGTCTGCTGTGGAGGGAATTGGGGAGTGAACGAGAGAGACAGGCGAGGCAGTGCATTTTAACCAAATCTCTCAACACAGAAATGGCCAATCAGAATTCAGGGCCTCTCCCGAAATCCTGCACACAAAAACACACATGCATACAAACAGCGTGATCGGAATAACTCGCATTCCAAAGAAGCCCTCAGCACAGCCTGCAATTTGATAAAACCTACTCACACTTGCCACGTGTGGGTGGAAATTCATCCATTTTCTGTACACCCTTGTCCCTTAAAAGGGTCAGGAGGTGCTGGTGCCTATCTTCAGCTAACGTTCCGGGCAAGAGGCGGGGTTCACCCTGGACAGGTCGCCAGTTTGTCGCAGGGCAACACAGAGACAGACACAACCATGCACACACACACACTCACACCTAGGGAGAATTTAGAGAGACCAGTTAACCTAACAGTCATGTTTTTGGACTGTGGGAGGAAGCCGGAGAACCCGGAGAGAACCCACGCATGCACAAGGAGAACATGTAAACTCTGTGCAGAAAGACCGCGGGTTCAGGGCTGCACATTTCCACTGTGCAGCCCGGTGGAAATTCAAAACAAGTTCTCAAAACAAGAATGCATTTACACATATGTGGATGACGCATTATGAGTTAGTTTTTTTTTTACAGCAGAAATCAGACCTGATCAGTTGATCAAACAAGATGACATTAGCTGCGTTTCCATTACGAATGTGCGCAAAACTTGGTCAATATTCTGATTTTGCAATTGCAGTGTTTCCACTAAATAAGAAACACAAGTAAAACAACACTTGAATAAGTTAGTTCATGCGATAAGTCATTAAGAGAACCCAATGCAGGATAATCCAACTACTTCCTCTTGCCTTCTGTTTGTGGTCTGCACCAGTGGCAACATGTTGACCATGTGATGCCAAAAACCAAACTCATCCTAGTGCCAAAACTTTTTACTGAAATTTGCCGTGTTTCCATTATGTTAGTTGATTTGTGAAATGTCAAAGAACGCAAACTGACCTGGCCTTCTCGCTGTGTTTTCACCAGCTGGTGAAGTAACTTGTCTTTGATTAATAAACTGTGATAACACACTGAAATCAGCAAAGAAATGACAGGAATAACTTGGGATTTTTTTCTCTCTTTTTTGGCTGTTGTTTTGATTCTGTTCTATTTGATTCTCACTCTGCCCAACTCTGGGGTACAGTACACATTCTGGACACAATTTAGTTTTTTGCCCTTTTTCCCTCTGGGTGGCGCTAAAGGAGTAAAAGCAGCAGAACAAGCAGCTTTGTTTCCCTGAATGTTGAAGTGTTGAACACTACTGAAAATGGCTCCATACTGTACCACTTCTAACTTTACATTTTAATCACTTTTATTGTACAACTTGTAGGCAACACCTATTTCTTTCCGGTGTTTATGTCTTTACTGGTCTTAACTGTGTAACTGGAACTTGTCAGGTCACTCACTGACATTGGACAACCAGACCTGGCTCGCAGTCTCCGATGAAATTCATTCCTGACACAATTGTTCAAGATCAGGACTCTGTGCAGGTTAGTCGAGTTGGACATCGCACTGGCTCATCGACGCCGTTATGAAAGAATAAAATTGGCAAACAACCCCTCACCAAAATCTGTGCACACTTGGCACAATGCAGACAGACGAGTCAGATACGGCCAGACTCGTCTCCAGTAGTAGCAGGGATGTCCAAGATGTTTGTCACGTGGAACACAATTGTCGAATCAGAAGTACTGGCAGGCCAAGAACAAACTGAAAGAAAGTAAAATCAAGCAAATAAGTTCATCCTTTTTGGTAGGAAAGGGAAATTATTGATTGTAGATTGAAAAATGCAAATGGATTTTTCACGTTTGCCATATTAAAAGAAGAGCATTTAGTTTTCAAAAACATTTTGGCTCGATTGAACAAATTTATTCTCAGTATAAGAACGGACTTTGGGTCACTTTCTTTCAAAACATTTGCTATACTTAGTCAAGTGTAATAAAACAATTAATAAAAGCTGGTGTGGGTGCAACAAAGTAAGTTTACCTGTAGCAAACGTCTCTGGATAGACGCGGATCTACTTAATGTAAAGGCTTGGCTATAAAAACACCAATACTTTGTGTCATGTTTAACATTTTCCGTTGTGCTTGCGATTATAATTTGGATTAGCTGAAGCTGAAATCTGAAGATCCTTGGACAAAGGATGAGATCAGAACTGCCAGGTTCTGAGGAAGAGGAGAACCACAGAGAAACTTCAGATGAAGAGCGTTTGGTGAGATGATCAACTCCTACCTAAAGACAGCTGCTGACAGAAGACATTGGAATATGACGCCCCATTAAAATTACACACAATACTGTTCAAATATTCATGATGTTGCATTTTATTTTGTGCTGTTTTTTTAAGTATTTATAAAAGGACTCCTTCAATTAAAAGTTGTTCTAGACCAACACAGTCACATATGAGAAATGTCTGAGGAACCGAGGTACCTGGACATCTCATCCTGAGGGGGTGTTGATGTTCACTAAATCTACATAGCAGTTAGTTTGTTCATATTTCCTTTGCAAATAATTATTGTAAAATTTCTTCTGATTACCACAAAAAGATGGCCAAGTACAGGTTGCAAGCTACAGCCTGCAACCTGTAGCTCTGCAGCAGCTCCAAGATTGATAAAGAACTTGCAAAGGTTTTTAGATATAGATATACTAAGAAAAAAATGCGGGTTTTAACTGTTTTTCTGATTTCTCATTGAGTAATTACAATGAATTTCCATAACAGAATGACAGGAGGGCAGCGGAAAAGGCATGCAAGGCAGGGTGGGGAAATATTGCCCACTCAAGATGTGGGACGATGATATAGTATCCTATCAAAGAAAACTGCTGAAGTTAAATCAAAAGGTGCTTCAACTGAGAATTGTGTGATGACTGAATTAGATTAATGTAATTAATTTCATGCTTTGGGGTTATTACGCCTTTTTTTATTTCAGTTTTTCCAAAAATATTTGCTTGGTTTTGGGATAAACTGTGAAGGCATACTCATAATCATATGTTCCCATGTCAGAGAGCAACTGTAAGGCTCCGTATCTCAATTTTTTTTTTATTTTGTTTAGATTTTATTTCTCAAAGAGTTTCAAAGCCCTGCCATTTTACAATTATGTGTTACTTTGTTTTGGTCTATTCGATAAAATTCACATCAAATTTTATTTTATGTATTAAATCCAGTTTTACAAAAACTGAGGTGTTTCTCATTTTTCTCAGCACATGTAAAAAAAAAACAACAGCATAAATAGTTTAACCTTTTTTTTTTCTTCAAAGAAGCCCTACATTTATAATTAGAGGCTGTAATGTAAATCAGGATTAAAGCTGTAATGCAGAAAGACCTGCTACCTGCATATCCTGCTACTGCAGTCTGCAAGGTGAGACAGAAGAAAGTCTTTCACGGCAGTGGTGCAGCCAAAGGTGATCATTTAAATGCAACCCAATCAATTATCATATGTACACAATGTCTTTGCACTCTTGAACGTATGATTGCCTTGTCGCTTTATAGTCTTCAGGGACCCACACTGAATTGGATGTTTGCATCCAACCGTAGGGCCTCTTTTTGTTTTCTCAACAGTGAGGCGTCAACCTATCCTGCTAATGGGGAGGGCGGGGGCGGAGGCTAGCATGTAAAAATTCTCTGACGAGCAGCAAACACATGCAATAAAAGGAGAAGTCGTCGTTCGAATTAGCCAATGGCGGCCTGAGAAGGACGTGTTGCTGCTCTCCAGGTCCGTAGGGGGCGGTGCTGGCCAGTGAGGACCGTCCCCTCAATACCACCTGGTTTGGTTGCACACAAGCTGCAGTTTCAGTTTGTTTTATTCACCATTTTGAGTAGCGGAAGGTAAAAAATAAGAATATTTGTGTTTGGTGAGCGAAACCTGGACGTCCTCTTATTTTCACGCGCTAGCTCGGACGGTGGAGTCGCGCGGCAGCCTCGCGCCTGTCGGTGTTGTGCAGAGCGGGAATCTTATTTCTTTTACCCCCCCTCCCTGTTCTTTTTCTTCTCCCGTCTCTAACCTCCCCAGTATTCCTGCAAAATGTCAAGACCAGTGAGGTAGGTGTTCTCGTTTCGCCTCGTTCTCTCTCTGTGAGTTAAATAACGCCACTCGTTGTCTGGCTTCACCGATAACATGCACGCTCTCCACCATGTTGGCCTTAATGAGCCGCCAATGGATTCATTTCATGAAAAAATAATGGAGGTGTGTTACTGAGTGTTTTTCCTGTGGGCACGCTCTCTTTCTAACATGGATCCCAGCGGGGTGGTCTGCACGCGCACCCCGCCGCTGCGTCGTGTCTGTCTGCTGCTTTTCAAGCGGATCCATGACGAGTATTGTTGACTCTCATGTAGGCCAAGCGTAACATTTATCGGTGTGATTCAGCCAGCTCTGGTCGGTTAAACCGGGCCTGGCAATATTTTTCCCTCCGTTAGCTGAGAATGAGAATATGGCTACCCATTCATCCAGGGGAGGTTCTAGCACGCAGCCAAGTCGCCCCCCCTCGTCATAGAGGGAGAGAAAAAATCCCCGGAGTAGGTGGTGGTTGGCCTTAGGATTTGATCTTGTTAGCGCGCATGCTGGTCGTGTCGGTGCAGCATTCGCCATTATTGTCGCTTTCACAGCTTTTTTTTGTGCTAAGGTAATACGCAGCCGGGTTATGCTGTACAAAAATGTCGTCGTCGTGAGGATTGAAGGGGGTGGGGGAGAGAGAGAGAAAAAAAACGAGCGGGTACATTTTCAGCGCTGTAAATTAACACTGCTGGCTGATGTCACGAGGAGGCGGAGATGTACAAAAAGTCACCACACCCCCTCAGTGCCCCTCCGCCCCTCCAGCGCCAGATCCCTGCTGTGATGGCAGGGCATGAGGTGTCCCTGCGCTCTTTAATCCAAATTAAAATGCCCTCCAGCTTGATTAGAAGCCAGTTTGTCCCGACATACTTTAGTCTTTAAAGCTTTTCTTTCTTCTGGAGTCTTAAGTGATGTGTTTTTTGTTTGTTTAGCAGTACTTTGGGATTACTGTTTACTTTTTTTTGTTTTTGTTTTATTGAGCAACTTCATTTTGTAGTTTGTCATAACTATAAGTGTACCGACCCAGCTTTCACTGGCTATCATCCAATCTAATTCTTTCTAAGCGCTACAAGACACCAGAGCTAAGTTTGAAAGCACATTTAGTAATCTTAGTCTTTTTAGTGATGCAGTGGACCCCATCTATTTGCAGTTCATTCTTTTTCTATGGAATGTAACTCCAAATTATAACTAGAATTTTTTTTTTTTTTTATGGAGCACATCTAAACTAATATAAAAACATAAATGAAGCCTTGGAAGCTGGAATACATGGACGCTGTGCTGTTTGACACACTATTAGCTGACGTTTGCAAAGCAGCCAATCCAAAAGCGGCATTCATTTTCCTTATTGCTTATTGGCTGTACCCGACAAGAGCGGAAATAAGGAAGACTGTAGATGTTCACTTCTGCTGTAGTGTGTAGATGATTTCTATTGTGCATATCTATGCATATTGAACTTTAATAATTGGTTGTTCTAAGCGTTTTTAGAGGCGGTCTCAAACCTTTGCAGGCTTCAGCTGGTGGTTAGGTTCTTAATGCCGCCACCAGGGGGCAGAGCAACAAGAGGAAGAGAGCTTGTCTTGACTATGGCAACTTAGTGGCTTTTTCCTAGAGAGGAACAAGCCTGGTGATAGCGACTTGATTGACGAATGTCAACACTGGATTGTTTTGATGTTATTTTCTGATCTAACAAAGTGGACCTCTGCCAGGCATAAGGTAGGACTGAGAGATATGGCTGAAAAACATATCACAATAAGGATTTCATATCAGTCAATAAAAATGATTGATTAGTTGTGGGGTTTTTTGTAGTTTTTTAAAATAGTCTTGCCAAACTGGTGACATGACATTTCCTGGAAATTTTTTTTATCTTTTAGCAGTTATGAGGCCCTGTGGCAAAGCCTGAAACTACTCAGCAAGTTGTTGCTAGGTAACCAAAGAGTGAGTGAGTTTGTTAATGCCACCAATCTTGCTTAGCTGGTCGTGAGAGGTTGAGCAGCAAAAGCCTTTCTTCTGCCTACATCCGCCAGAATGCTGCGTGGTTCTAGATCAGAGACATTATTCAACATTCTGTCGGATGTTTATCTACTGATATCGATCACATCTATCATATCTAGATGTATTATTAATTATTGGCATTAGCCCATGCCTAGTTAAAGGTGAATATCACTCTCAAAGAGAAGGTCTCTTAGAGAAGATCCAAGCCATATGCAGGATGTGTAAAATAGAAAAAGCATCTTTTTAAAAACAAGAGACATTATATTGCTCGTTTTGACTTGGAGGTGGAGGTAAAACTACACAAGATACCAAAACCCCATCAAGCTAGCGACGCTAACAGTTACCCCAAACTCAGAAAAGGCTAATTCCGATTATTACAGTGAGTGAAGATTTTAGCACTATCAAGAGTCATTGAGAATCAGGTGCTTTGTACTGTGAACTAGTCTTTTAACATGTGACCTCAAATATGCTTCACTGAAACACTGATTCACACACATGCATGTGAGACCAGAACAAAGTGATGGAAAAAGGTCTAAAACATAAAAATCTAACTCTTATATGATGCACATGAAAATTTGTGTAACATTTCTGTTATTTCCTATCATCAACTTTTTCCTTTCTAGCCATTTTTGTTGACCCAACAAATGAAGTCAACAAAATAATTTAACAAATTAATAGGCAGAGGTCCAATTTATTATTCAAGCTTCACAAATGCAACAAGCAGCTGTGGTTCAGCGGAGCATTGAATGGTTTTACAAGTCAAAAAAAAGTATTTGGCGCCATTGTTTTATAGAACTAAAACATCAAGTGCAAAACCAAGAATCTGACATTTTTAACATTTTAATAGAAAATCTCCCTGTTGAAAATGCTTTGAAGTTGAACTAAGCACAAAAGTATGTCACATAAAAAGCCTTCAAACAGTAAAAGTTTGTGTAAAGATCAAGACCTTTAATTATTTTCTGCATGTGGTACAGACGTCACACCTTCACAAAAAAAAGTAAAGTTTATCCATGTTTCTGATGAGTTGTTGTCACATTTATCCTTACGCTTCCTGTAAACCGAATACTGACAAAAACGTACAGATTTTTTACATTCATAAGCATTGCTAGGCTTGCGTTAAGCTTTGAGTTTTTCTTTTTGTCTCAATGTTGTTTTTTTCCCATCATGGCTGACTGGTTTATTATGTCCGTGTGGAGAGGAGAGCTAACCCAAGCCCCGCCTATCCAGGTCATATTAGAGAAATGTGTGATAGTGATTGTGATGGAGACCATCCCATGTTGATTATTGATATTATGTTGTTTTCAGTTCAAATGTGTTTGTATTAGTTTTTGTTTAGTTATATTGTGACATTTGGTGAACATTCTTTGTGGGGGGAAGACTGGCCATCTTTCCTGTTCGGAGAATGTGGGAGAGAGGGGGAAATGTCAGTTCGTTTTGATTTAGATTAGTTCAATTTGAGTTAATTGAGTATTTGCCTTTCTGGGTGTGTCTCAGCAAGGTGGATCAGAGAGGGAGACGAATGCTCCTGGAGCATACCAACTTCCATTAAGAGGGGGAATACTCTGAGGATTTATATTTAGTTATATTTACTTTTGATTGACTTTAGATTAGTTTAATTTTAATAATTTGCATGCATGTAAATATTTGTTGGATCATTTATTGTTAGGTTTGTGTAAGTAGTGTTTGTTTGTCTTTTCTTTTTGGATCACCCCTTTACCTGGTGTAAGTGTTGGAACTTGCCTCAGGTATAAATGTCAGCTTCTTTGTTTCACTAAGGAGGGAAGGGTTCTGGTGTAATGAAGATTTGGAGCTCCCAAATAAATCCACCTCAAAGACATTTGTTGCCTCACTTCCTTCATTAAACGCAGAGCCTCCGCCGGTCAAAGTGACAGTGATATGTCTTGTGATAAACAATTTAAGAAGTGTTATTGTTTTTCTGTCTTTGGTTTTTTTAAACAAACATAATCCAGATAAGGAGTAGTCTTGTCTTTATACAGGGGACAAAAAATGTAAACTAATTATTGCCGTTGCTGCACATTATTAGAAAATCTTTTGATGACCATATTAGTTGCCGGATATGCCGATTTTCTTTCCAATAAATATCATGTTTATTGCATGCATTTTATATACATTGCAATATTGCTACCTTTGCTATATTTTGTGCAGCCCCAATTGCAAGAACGTTTTCTTTTTCTGTGTTCTACTGGGATATGTTGAAATATCAACAATTAAATGCTATTTTAGCCACAAGTGGTCAGATATTAAAGGCAATACATTCAAATAGTTGGTCATTTTAAAAGTTGTTTCCCCAAATATGCTCATTTATGAGACACTGAAGGAAAAACATATGGAATAGATTTCCTCTGAGTTTGTAAGAATCATTTAAATATACATGCTTATTGCACAGAACGCTTTGGTTTGTTGTTGCACTGCTCTTCATCGTGTAACAAGTTTACTAGCTGGCTAATAAATTACCATAATACGAGTAATAGGCAAAATTTTTTTTATTTTAAACCCAAAACTTTTCAATAAGCTGACCATCTGTCCTGTAAACAAGATCATAATATCATCGTTCTAACCCCAGTCTGCCCGGTAAAGGCTGCCAGTACTTCCAACAATAACTTTTATTGAAATGTTTCATGTAGATTTTTAAGTGCTTGTCAAAATCATTAAATGAATCCCATTAAATTCTGGTTATTTTTCTGCCGAACTACTGAAGTGTCATTTATGGACCAAATGTTTATGGAAACGTTATAGCTAAAAGAACGAGTTAACATTGTGAAACATGGGATTGAAAAAAGGGTCAAATAAATCCACGAAATGTGACTTAATCCTTACCAACAGGTACATGGCTGGGCTTGATCCAGACCATTCTGGAAATGTGAGTTTCATTCTTGTGGCTTCTACCACAGAAGTACAATTATGGTATTAAAGTATTCAAAAATTACATCAATGTAATAAACCATAAAAACTGCAACATATTTTGTCAGTAGCATTGAGATGGTGTTGTGCAAGGTTTTCCCCAGATAGTCATTCATCCAGCAGCCCGTCATGTTTTTGAGTTAGACATGTTTAAAGTTGACAAGAAGTTTGAATTTATCACTTGATAATTGTGTTATTGAAAGATTGGAAGATTAATACCCGAACTCCAACTATAAAGTCTTAAAATGCAAACATTAAAAAAAAAACCCAACTTAAATAACTAAGCAATTCTTAGCCTGGTGGGGGTACAAGTAAAGCCTGGTGGCCCTCCAGGTTTATCACACACTGGGGGAAACACTGGTCGTGTCAACTTATCTTCTAAAGTCGTTCCTGCTCTGGAGCGGTATGATTTTTCATATAGTGACAAGTTATGTTTAAGAGGCTGACTCCAATGTGTGATTGAAAGACTGCTGAAACATTGCACATAAAAAATTGCACAAAGCCACAGCAGTTGGTACAATCTCTCCTTGTTGCTCTTTCACTGTAGATTTCAGTGTTTCCCAAACACCTAAGCTGTCAGGAAAACTAAGAAATTCTAAGTTATTCTGCATATTAAATTGAATTTCAATTTATCAATTTCCCTGATTCTATCTGTTCCCTGCATAGCGGAAAATCATACGACCTTAAACAAATATTATCATCATGTAGTCACTCTCATGGGGGAAAACCACCTGTTGTGGGATAAACCGCCTTTACCAGGTAGACCCTGATGCATAAAGGCTTGCTTGGATGTGCTATTGAAACCTGGTGTATGCACAAAAAAAACCAAAAACATGTTTTTTGGTATGCAAGGATCCTAAAACATATCCTTTGTACATCCCATGTTCAAAAGTCATGTCTTCCTTTGGGGAAAAAGGGGAATTTATAAGGCTTTTATTTGGATTTTGTACAGTTGCTCTACTAGAAAGAACAAAATGTTGGATTTGTATTATTCAAATTCCAGGGATATATACCTCGCTGAAGTCAGACCTTCTGTTGGCAGTCGGATCACAATCTTGTTTTTTTTTCTGCTTTGAATATTAACCCTTTGTTCAGAGAGAACGCATCCTGGTATTAACCAGCTCCTTTTTCTACGCTTTGCTTGGTCCAGAGGACGTCTGTTGAGAAACGATTACTTCCTGGATGTGTGGACTCTGTTTTAAATTTTACTCAATCGCTCATGTTTGGTTGTGATGCGTGTAAGGCACCAGTTCAACACTATGAAATTTACTGAAAATTAGCGGCGCTGTAAACAACCATCCTCCACAGCAAAGGGAGAACTGCCTAGCCAAACGAGGCAACTGTTCATGTTAATTCAATATTTGGTAGTGCAGTCGACATGGACTGAATGGCTTTGTTCACTTCCTCTGCTGTCATTGCCAAAAACTACAGGCAGGCTACAACTCTAAAACAGCAGGAAATTAGCATCATCTTTCACAACTTCTCCTTCTGCTCGCTGATTGGCCTGGTTAAAATTCTACCGGAGAAATCTAGCTCAATTGGAGAAATCGCAGGCGGAGCACTGAGGGGCGATGAGAATCTAGCAGAATTGTATAGGAAGGCAATGGTCTAGAGGCTAGAGGCAACCTACTGAAAAAAGAAAATTATGAGAAGGTGGTCAGAGGAAGTTGAAGAAGCCATGCAAGGTTTTTTCTGAGGCCACAGACTGGGAGGCACTGTGCCAGCCGCATGGAGGTGACTGACTGGGCTCTAACGTGTAAGGAAAAATTTCAGAGGCATAATTTTTTTGTTGTTAAAAAATATTGGACATGTTTTACCAGTTTCTGCCCATATACTAAGGGTTTTGTGTAAATGTGAATCAGTGGGTACAAAACCAAAATGTAGCTATGCTAGATGTTTTGCAGCTGGTCCAAAGAAAACTGTTGGTATAAATTAGATGATCACAGATGTGCCGTTTGCCTAAATTTAGTCTTAACAGTGTTTAGCTATTTCCACTATTATAGCAGTCCTTGAACGTTTGTGTTCCCCAAACTGAAGCTGTTTGCCACCTAAGGCTAAATCTATACACATAACCAAAATAGTTATGTGTACATGCAAGCCACACAAGGTCCAAGGTCCAGTTCAGTTCATCCGCCTCTGCCTGGCCACTGCTAGAGGTTTTTCTACCCAAATAACACAATGCACACATTCAGGCAGTTTCTTTGTTGTTTCCACTCTATTCCGTAGAGGGGAAACACAATAGTGTTAACAGTCTCCTTCTCTCCACTTTTTATATTCTGGTATCAAGTGAAGCTTGTAAACGTACTCTGTAATCTGATCAAATGTGTGTATTTATGTTCACAGGAACAGGAAAGTGGTGAACTATTCACAATTCAACGAGTCTGACGATGCAGGTAAGCAACGCTCTGTGTGTTTCTCTGTGTGTATCGTTCAAAACAAAATACAAGCTAGCTAATGTGCCAAGCATGAAATGACGGCTGGCATGCAGATGAAGTTTACTTTCTTAAACCTTTAACCCGTTTTATTCATTTGTGCCGGTCTTATGAATGCTTGTTTGTGGTCAGCTTTCATTGGGATGAACATGTATCGTTGGAGATGAATGTTTCTCTGACACTACATTGCCGGCCCTCCACTTAGAAATCTCACACCAGCTCTGGAGTAGCTTGCTGCTTGTGCACACATTCATAATCTTTCAGTTATTAACTCCAGATGATCCATGTGCTTAGGTCAACCTCATATTCAGTTAGACATGCAAGGCTGTTGGAGTTGAGCAGTAAGACACAGCCAGGCTGCTGCTGCTGCTAATCAGATGTTTACTGTTCAGCATCACAGGGTAACGTTTACTGGCCAGCACTTTTTGTAGCTTTTGTTTTTGGTTTTCATTTTTAGATCTGGCCTGCCAGTTCCTCCTTTGAGTTTTTTTTTTTTTTTTTTTTTTTTGAAAGACTATAACCCATCGACGCAAAGACAAATATGGAACCATTAATGATTTCATTAACTATGATCAAAACCCTGGTTTTCTGTGATGGAGAGTAACTTTGCAGCTCTGTTGGTATCATATCATTTTGCCAAATATACCTTCATATGCATTATTATTCACAGCACTACCACAGAAGCTAATATCTACAGTCTTGGGAGGTGCATCCAATCAGCACCAAGGAAAATAAATGCTGCTCCTTATTTGGCTACTTTGCAAATGGCAGCTAATAGCTTAGCATTGCATCCTGGACAGAGCTTTCTGAGCTGCATTTTCTTTAGAATATGTTTGATATAATCTACCAAAAAAGGGAACATTTGGGCAAATTTTACTTGAATAGTTTAGAGTTACATTCCATAGAAAAAAATCTGTATATAGACGGTATTTTATAAACTTTAATTTAACAGATGAATAAAAAAAAATACATGAAAGAATTACAGGACCCACAAATTAATGGAAAACAGTTGTATGTTAGTGTAACAATAGATTATAATTTAACAAAGTAAAAAAAAAAAATCCGGAGTAAATTAGTAGTGAAACATTTACTCACTGCTTGTAGATGGATGCCTGAGAATGTGAGCTGAGATGTTGTCCTTCCTCTCCTCTCTATAGATGAGGAGTATGGCGGCGATCGGCCTAAGAAGGTGCGCCCCGCCCCTCGTGAGCCGAAGCACAAGCGCTCGAAGAACTCACAGGATGACAGGTTAGGACGCGATTTGGATTTGCTTCATTCTGCTGTTGGACCTGGGCTAAATAATGCTAGATTTATCAGCGCCAAG
This sequence comes from Xiphophorus maculatus, assembly GCF_002775205.1. NCBI lineage: Eukaryota > Metazoa > Chordata > Actinopteri > Cyprinodontiformes > Poeciliidae > Xiphophorus > Xiphophorus maculatus. The sequence continues at coordinate 32,258,061 of NC_036462.1, forward strand.
TTCAGGAACTTTGAGCAGATCATGCTTTAGCTTTATGTCAGGCTGTTAAGCACAAAGTCTGGTGTCTTCTGCTTTCTTCCAGTGAGGATTCTGATGAAAAGCTCTCCAAATCCAAAAATGATTCAGCAGGTAAGTTTGTCCAATCGGTTTGCTGAGCGCATGCTCCACGCCGAGCCGAGATCCCGACTCCCTGACTTCCCTGCATGTCGTGATGCAGATGACTTCGGCAGTGAGGAGGAAGACAACGACTTTGGAGAAGAGGAGGAGGAGGAAGGAGGCAGCGACTACGAAGAAGAGAGAGGAAAAAAGGCAAAGAAAGCCAAAGTGGAGAAGACCAGTAAGAGGGGCCCAAAGAGAAAACGGGCTGCAGGTACTGGCTTACCACAGCACCCAGCTTAAAATATTATGTTTAAGACTTTCAGATCAAACAGTGTGAGTTTATCCGCATCGTTTTTCTCCTGCCTTCATGTGTTTTTTTCCCCGTCGTAACAAGCGCCAGTCTAACAACTCTGTGTGTGTACAGATGACAGTGACGACGACAAGGAAGTGAGTCGGAAGCGTACAGTGAGGCAGGCTGCTTCCAAGGCCGTGTCAAAACAGAGAGAGATCCTGCTGGGGGACGGAGGCAGTGAGGATGAGGAGCACGAAGACCAGGAGGAGTCTTATATGGACCGTACGTACAACACCAGCAGCTTCACTAATCTTAGGGCAGCAGGACAAGGTTTGCATTGCCCGTTTAGTTCTTGTCTTCTAAAATGAGAGAAACTCCAGAGAATCCAGAACTGGCCAACTGTGACCCAGTATGGAGAATTCCACATGCTAACCTATAAAATTTTGAGACTCTTAATATAAAGTGTATTTGTCAGCGGTGCGACTTGATTAAAATTCTAATCGAGTTCATTGCGGGGGTTTGTAATTAATTAATTGAAAGTCATTATTGACAAAATAAGCAGCATTCAATTCAGAAATCCCCTTTTGCTTCTAAATAATTGAATAAATAGACACGAGTTCAAACTACAAAGATATTTATTGTTTTGTTTTTTCCCCCAAACTGTTACTGAGGTTGTTAAACCATCCGATTGGAGCAAAGTTCTACTCTATCCATCATCTTTCCAGTGTTTCAGGAACTCCTGATAAATCACGGAACCTCTTCAGAAATATGGACGGTGGACGCTGACATTAGCATTGAGGACGTCTGTGCTGCTGCTACATGTTTAGCATTGAGATGCTTTTTTAGGCTTGAATAGCTTCACTGACAGGCTAACTCCGTTTAGCTTAGCTTGAGCACAACAATAGTCTTTTCCAGTGTCCAATTCAGATCGGTTTCTGAAGCAGAAATGAAAACCCCATTGGGCCAATAGGTTTCGTCATTCATTGTCGCTTTTGCGTCAGATTTACAGATGTACCAGAAACACGCAAATACAAAGGTTCCTGCTAGAACGTATGTTTAAAAAACATTTTTAAAAAAATTTGCGTTAAATTCTGCGTAATTATATAATTAATTGAAATTAACGTGTTGTTGTTCACCTTCTTCTGTCTCATGATGCTTTTCCTGAACCTCCATACTGGCAGTTATACATGTAACAAACAATCTCTCTCACAGAGCAAATATGGATAAATATTACATGTGAACATTTACTTCCAGGTATTTAAAACCTCCTGTGGGAACAGTCAATTACGTATTTTAAAGCCTTTCTTTTAAAATAAAATCCCCTCTTTATTTTGTTGTAATTCAGAGACTTTTTTAGTGAACATTTACTTTGAAAGTCCATCTCTTGCAGAGCCTGGTTGCTCTGGTGATTCCCACCTTTTCTGGGCAGCTGTTTGACTGCATTTCTTTCCTTTTTTTACAAACTAAGTTTCCTCCCTCTCTGTTCGCACACACAGCTGACGAGTCTGGCAGCGACGAGGACTTCATGGTGGAGGATGACGATGACAGCGACTACGGCCGCTCCAAGAAGAAGGGAAAGAAGGTCATCCGACGGGGGCGGCTGGAGAAGAAGGAGAAGAAGAGCCCCAAACCCCGACTAAAGGCCACAGGTAGTTAGGAAACCAATAGAGATGCCAGTCTTTCAGTGTGCAGCAATTCGATTTCAATTTTTATTTATTTATCTTTTGTTTAGCATCATAGATAGATAGATAGATAGATAGATAGATAGATAGATAGCATTTATTGTCATTGAACAGAATTCAACGAAATTTCCATTGCAGCTCCCGTGCAAAAGGTCAAATATATACAGTATAAATAAGCAAACACACAATAATAATAATAACAATATATACAACTAAATTAACTAAAGGCACTCAACCACACCAAAGAAGTAGCGGCAGGTCCAATTATGGCAAAGTACAGATAATGTGACAGTGCAAAGTGCAGAACAGTGTGGCTGTGTGGGGGATATGTATGTGTGACTGCGAGGTTATGATATGTGTGGGAGGGGGGGGCGGCAGGGAGTAATGGCTCTGACGGCTGTGGGGAAGAAACTGTTTCTCAGTCTATTTGTTGTAGTCCGTATAGACAATTTTATTCAGAAACAATGTTAGTTAAGAATCCAGTTTTTCCTATTGAAACAGTCTTTAGATTCTGTTTAAATGATGTGACTGACAAGAGAAAGGAAACATTTAGCAAAAGCCTTTCTGTAAGGTTCCATACTATATTATATATTCCATCAGTTTATATTTAAACAAAAATACATTTGTTTATCAAATTCTGCAACTAACAAGTTAGCTTAGCTTCCTGGCTTTTTCTTAAAGGGGCAGTATTATGTAAAATTGACTTTTTACATAATAAAAAGTCATTTTTTTATTAATTACATCATGTTACAATGTTATTCCCTCATCAAGTCATAGCAGGTCTGATGTCTTGATTCTTCATGCATGTTTGTCACTGTGCAAAACGCCTGTGTGGATCTAGCCCCGCCTTCCAGGACCAAGCCCAGATTAACGGTCCTCAGTTCATTACCCAGAAACTTTTTGAGTTATTTTTGCCTTACAAACCAACACTGAGGCAAAGACGGTGGGCAAGAAAATTCGAGTCCTACATCCGGTCTGTAAGGTCATTAGTGGGAAATAACGGAGAAATAAACGATAAAGCCCAAGAGGAAAAGTAACGAGGGACACAAAGACTGGTTGGATGTGAGTGTGAATGCTGTGGGAAGCATTTTGCAGGTACAAAACGGGTGAGAAATTACTTAAAAAATACCAGCTTGTGAAGACCTGCCTTCAGGAAAATGCTTAAAAATAAATAGTAACATAAAACGGTGTTTAAATGTCAATACAGCAGTTGCTGCAATCTGCACTAAATCCAGCATAACTACCTTCACTCATTGATCTGGAAATGGTTAGATGTTTAGCATTGTTATTTTAATCAAACTGAGTTGGGTTTACTTTACGCTTAGCCATCAGCCGTGAGTTGTTGGCGTCAGAACCGCACACGGTAGAAAGCTCAGCCAGGATCCAAACGACCGCTCTTAGAACAACAGGAGGTTCAAACTCCGCTCATTCATTTTTAGCTTACAGAAAAAGGCGCCAAGCCGCCAAATAAACAAAAGCAAACTTACCAATAGGCTTTAGGCTTTGACGTGCCCACCCACACAGACACATGCGCCCTAGGTAGAAGATGTTTTGACCCCAAAGATTTTTGTTTTTTTCTCCACAATTTTGTTAATAGTATAGAGGATTAGATAATAATTCCAGAAATTATTCTTTTCTTTTTCTAAAGGAAAATCTCAAGGTACCAGAGTGGCATCTGCGCATCTGCGCATAGTTCTGAACTTTAACCCTAGAAATGAGTTTTATACATAAAGCAATTTATTTCAAACATGTTTATAATTAACTTTTTTAAAATTCTAAACATAAACAAATGTTATTACTTCAATGCAAAAACATTTAATTAAATTTTTTGGCAGTGCTCCCTAATGACAATGGCTATTTTTAGAACTTGCTCTGCGGGCAACTGACGAGGTCCCCTCGGGCGACCGGGTCCCCGCGGGCCCCGTGTGGGTGACCCCTGCTCTATAGATTGAAATAAAACATTTTTTTTTGTTCCAGCCCCTGATGTCAGAACTTTTACTCAGTTTTACCCCAGTCTGTAGAACAGTTCACATCATTTTTAGTGATTTGATGTGAAATTGTTGCAGTTTTTTTTTTTCTTCTTTTCAACCAATGAGATAAGTTGCCCTGAGCACTTCCCCTCTGTCCTGCAGTCACCCCCAGCCCCATGAAGGGGAAGGGCAAGGGCCGCCCCAGCACCAAGACCGTGGAGAAGAGCTCACCCAAAGAGGAAGAGGAGGAGGAAGAACCAGAGAGCCCTCTGGAGGAGGAAGAGGAGGAGGCCGCCGAGAAGAAGGAGGAGACCTCCCCCGCCACCAAGACAACGAAGGAGTCTGCAGGAGGAGACGAGGAAGAGGAGGAAGACGAGGAGGAGGAGAACGGCTCAGAAGAGGAGGCGCCCTCTGGGGAAGACTAGAAGATGGAACCCGTTCCTTCCCATCCTCCACCTCTCTCTGTCTCTCCTTCACATGTTTGTTTTCTTTTGTTGCTCTGCATTTAGGGTTTTGTTTTTCTTTTTGTATTCTTCCCATCCTAGTGGCCTGGCTCAACGATTTGGAGAACCTCTATTTTTTTTTTTTGTTTTTAATTTCAGTCAGCATCCTAGCTCCTCCAGCATCCCAACGTCTCCTCCGTCTCTGTAGGACGGTGAAAGCGAGGGTCCGTCCTGCAGCAGAGCAGCAACCTTTCTTTTCTCCCTGTTTTACTGGTTCAGCCCATCCCAGGAGAGGTTCTGTATCGGTGGGCAAAGCGCTGTATCTCATGCACGTCGACACGCGCCCGGGTAAACGCCCGTTTCCTCTCTGCTTGGTGTTTTCAGCGCCGCTTAACGCCGTGATGAGTTTTAAACACTTTATTTAAAGCATTTCTGAGCTCACTTAAAGGTCACGCTTGTCATTTTTAATCATTTTTCCTTTAGCTGCTTTTTGGAACGGTTTCTCTTTTGTATATTCAGCTAAAAATGTTTTTGTTTTGTTTTTGTTTTCTGAAACAGCGCCCCCAGCATGGCTGCAGCATCCTAACATCCAATCCTTTGTGCCAGGCACCTTCATTTCCTGTTTTTTTTTTTTTGTTGTTTTCAGAAAAATGCAACAAGAGGTGTTCTTTGTTTTGAGAGTTTAAAACAAGATTGTTTTTTTTCCTCTCTCTCCTGTTGGTTCATTGTTCTAATTCTCTATTCAGATTTTTTTGTAATGTTTGTTTTTTAAGAAAAAGAAATAAAATGTATCTTGATTTTAAAGAAAATCCATTGACCCTATGTAATCTGTTCAGTGTGACGGTGGGAGCAGCTCTCTCTCTCTCTCTCTCTCTCTCTCTCCCATCAGCTTTAGTGGTATCCTGTCAGTTTCCCATCACTTCGGTTCTTCAGTACTTTGAGTTGCCTGCGTTAGAAGTTCAAGTAGACCGGGCAGCTCTGTGTTCGTGTTCATTTGTCGATGCCTTAATTTTCATTCGGTTAAATTTTTTTTTTCCACCAGTGGCTCTAATGTCATCCCCGAAGGCCTGAGAATGTAACGAGTCCTCACGTTTCAAGCCTTTCCTAGCAAGGCGGCTGACGCCCGGCTCGAAACGAGTCACCAATTAGTCCGATCAGCAGACCATCCAAAGCCATAGACGATCTCAGAACTCGTGATTTGTAGATCAGGTGCAGCTCTTGTGAGATTATCCTCTTGTGTTTGATGTCAAAGCAAAAAAAGAATAAAAGAATGAAGTTGCTATTGCGATCTTGGGGACAGTGTTTTCGTACGGGTCGTCCTGAGGTCGCAATAGAAGTTGGTCCCAGCCAGGGCGCCGGAACCTTCGTTCATAAGCACATTTGATTGTTTCCCGCCTGTCTGAGACAGCAGGTCAGTGTTTTTCTACGTTCAGGTCCCTGAATTGGCACCGAGTCCTTACAGTCCAGCCGTTTTTAAAAACTTGGAGGTTAAAAAAGAAAGAGGCTCCTCTCTCCTACTGGAGGCACATGGTTCTGTTCCTCTCTCATCCACTCTTCAACTTTTCTCTGTTTTTACTTTTTTGTTTGGTTTCTTTTTAATCTACGTTGAGTTGTTCTGGCAATGTTAATGTAAGCTGACTTGTGATTCCTACGGCGACCAGGCAGTGAAGCTTTTGTCAGTCTAGTGGGGGGGAAAAGGAACACTGAACTCTTCAATCTTTTTGCATGTTGTGGAAAAAGTGCGAAGCGATGATGTTGAATAAATGCTGGCAGTAGCAACATTATGGTCTAAAGGAAAAGTATTAAACAATGTTGATAATGTTTTGGTTTCCCAGCTTCTAATAAAGGCAACCTACTTTTTATACAGATTACCTGCTTGTCTCATGACCTTCAGCTCTGTGTGAATGGCTACTAGAGTGTGAGATGTTTGGTTATTTAGAAAATTATGCACCAAGCTTATTTATAACAAAATGCAGAGATAAAGATAACGCAGTAAATCACTTAAGAGATTAAGTGATTTAATAGCAGCAAATAATTGTGTTATGAATGTTTTAGACAGGATATGCTCATATCCTTTAAAAGTATTACCTTCATGTACCTAAAATTAAGTCCTTAAAATGTCTATATTTTAATTTATTTTAAAAAGTTAGTTGGTCTTTAATGTTTTTCACAAGTCTAAATTTTGTCTTGACAAATTTATTTAATCCCATATACTGTATATATCCTATGTAATTTTTTTTTCTTGTGGGACTTTTCTGTCAGGCAAAAGTTTGAGTCGCTCTGCTGAAGCATATTAGTGTTGAAGCTACTGCGAACTAGCTATTAACATACCCGTGCTAGCTAGCTAGCTAGCGTTCATTTCGTCCATCATTAGTAACTGACAATTTGGCTGGTCGAAGTTAATACGTTTCTGTGGAGATGAAGGTCTTCAATTCCATTCACAGTGGTCGTAAAAAATGTCTTAAATTTGAGTCGGTGAAACCTGCAGAAACCCTGTTATTAAGATTAAAGGAGGGTAGTAGTTGTGAAGAAGAAAGAAAAGTTGTTTTCTAGGTTTTACAAGTATGAAAGAAATCTGCTTTTGTAGCATCTATAGAAAGTATTTGACGTTTTGTCATTTTTATTGATTTTACAAACCAATCAAGATCAACAAAATGTGACTTTTTTTCCCCCAAATAGACCAAACAAACCCTTAAATGTCAAAGTGAAAACTGATTTTGATAGGTATTTTTCCTTTCGAACCTATATAAAACAAAGAACCACAGACAACGTATTATGAATTTTATAGCCAAGCTTTTGCAAAAGGAGAAAACACAGAGAACTGCTCCTCTGACCAGTTCACCATGTGTTCTGCAACTCTGCAGTAGAGCTTGTCTTTTTATTAACACAAAACAAAAGCAAAGGGGGCTGGTGCTGATAAGATTAGGAGCCCCCGAAACGAACACAATCAAACACAGTTTTACGACTAAGGAATTTCTACCTAGGGGACAGTCAGGAAAAACAACAAAGGTCGTAAAACTTCTGATACAATCAACTAGCAACCCAGTTCCTAGGTGTGATAACTAATCAAAGGTCTGAGAAACACATTGTTAACTGTTTCACATGAAGATAACACCCGCTTCGGATGTTATCATCCCATAGAATGGCGATTATCAGTGGTTATCAGCCCCATTGAATGGCCTCAGTTGGTCCCTGCTCTGCCTGCTAGCAGGCTGTTATCAACCGTTATCAACCATTCTATCGGTGATAACAGCCGCTTGTCGCTAATAGAACCTTTTTTTAACCTTTTTTTAAAAACCTTTATTTATAATTTATCTGCGAATTTGAACAGGATATTAAGAATTTACTAAAAATACAAAAGCCAAACGTATCCGTCATAAGATTTTAATTAGGTATTGTAATAAACGTTACAGTATTTAAAAACAACTCACTAAAATCTAAAACCGGAGGGTTTTTTTTTCTGTTTTGTTTATTTTTGTTCGCTTTTTTAAAGACTTATATTCCCAATATGCCTTTTATTTCTTTGGATTTTTTCCAATAATTCACTCAAAATAAATGCCAAAATTTAACATACTTGGTTAATTTTATTGGATCTTTACAAGACGTGTTCTCTCAATACATGCCGTGTTTTTATCTTCCGGTCGTGCAATTATATATATATATATATATATATATATATATATATATATATATATATATATATATATATATATATATAAGCATACAATGAAATTAAAAGGTATATTCTAGAGTTATGTAGTTGTCCAACCTCATAGCCTTCCACTAGGTGGCTGTATGTACATCCGAAGTTGCTTGCAATCCATTAATAATGATAAGAAGAAGTTAGGGTTGGCCCTAATCTTATTTTTAATTAAAAAAATTAAAAATAAAAATACGGATGGATTTGCTCATATGATTATATGAAAATCTGTGTTTGTACCATATGAAAATGTTTAATATTTGTATTAGTAGTAATAATAATAAATTACGGATTGCACCCGACAAAACATTAGAGAAGAAGAAGAAGAAGAAGAAGCTTACGTCATTCGACGCGACACTTTCCACGGTCGGAGCTGGTGAGTAGCCCCTGAATCTGTCAAATAAAAATGTAGTAAAAAACCTCAAAAGACCGAAAGTCTACATTTATAAATCTGCTGATGGTAGTTCTATGAGTTAATGTTAGCGAGTATGTGGCACAGCATGTGTTTGTACAGATTTAGACACGTTTTTAACCCTATTTGGTAGAAAAAAAAAGCTAGCTAAAGTAGCCTCTTAAAAGCCAGTCACATTCAAATGTAGCTGTCCTTCATACCTTTAATAACAATGTGCTAAAATTTTGTTTCATATATCTTAAAAAACCGTATACTTTTCAGTATACTAGTTTATATCAGTATATTGATTTAATGTTAGGATTCTATCATACAGTTCATTACATTTCATCGTTTCCCACAGTGTATTATAAGCCCTGAGGCCATCATTCTTTATTTGTTGCCCCACCAGGCTAAGCATTGTTTATTTATTTAAGTCTTTGTAAAACGTTTGCATTTTCTATGACTTTATAGTTATTGTTCAAGTATTAATCTTCCAATCTTTCAATAACACATAATTCTCAAAATGTAATTTCAAATTTCCCGTCAACTTTTAACATTTTTTATCTCAAAAACATGACCAGCTACAGGATGACTGACTGTCATAAAACTGAACCACCGGGCTTACCATGTTTTCTGGGGGATACCCTGCAAGCACAATGCATGCTAATATTTATTTATCACATACCAGAAAAAACAGCTACCTTCTGTTTATTCATATTCATGGTTGTATTTTCTGTCTTTCTTTTAGGTTCAATGTCAAGAAGAGGTATGTGTAGCATCTCTTAAACATTGAGCTATACAGCAAGATCTAAGAAAATATGTGTTTGTCCTGAATATTATTTTTTTATATGCTCTGCTTTTTTTCATTTCATGATAAGAGAGAACACATATCTCGGAGGAAGCGAAGGTCTTCCTCCAGAAAGACTATAAAGAAGGGATGACCAGGGTGGGATCTCCACTGGTTGGAGCGGCATCCCAGGCCACTGGCTTGCCACCGTTTGTCATTGATGTATGTTTACCAAAGTTCTTTCTAGCCATTCAATTTCAGAATTCAGAAGGCAAGATGCAATTTCATATAAAAATAAATTCAAACTTCCTGTTTTGTAACAAGACTTTTGTGTTTTTTAGAACTGGATTGGAAACTATAGAAGAAAAAAGCCATCTTCTTCTCAACCTAAAAACAAGAAGTTATACACCAAGGACCTGTCTGGTTACAACCTGTTCTGCAGGGATCAGTTAAAGAACAAGGGTGAGAGAGGATTTACTGTAGCTGTTATGTTGACAAGCATTGTTGTGTGTATAGCTAGCCTGATCATTGCAATTCTCACTTACAGCACAGCCTTTGCTTTCTCCCCTTGACTCGGATTATCTCCTGCAGACGTTTCATTGTGCCAATCAGTAAACAGAAGGAGAAGTTGTTAAGACTGCCAATTTTCTGTGCTGTTTTAGAATTGCAGTCCACCTGTAGTTGTAGCAAAGTAAAGGAAGCCATTCAGTCTTTGTTGGCCTTCCAAATATGGAATTAACATGGACAGCTGCCTCGATGAGCTCAGGGCTTCTGTCTTTGTAGTGACAGATTTTATGTATTTATTTATTTTATTTTATTTATTTATTTATTTGCAGCAAATGCAATTTCAAGTAGAATTTTTGGCATTGAACTGGCACATGACATACGTCACAGACAAACATTAGCGATTGGGTAAAATTTAACACCTCTAGAGAGGTGTTAAATGAGTGTTAATTGAGCAATAGTGTCTCAATAGCCATAGCCCAGACCCTCTGGATGCTTCAATGTGTAGTACAATGGGTCATTTTTTTACCAGGCTATTCATAAACTTAATTTTTGGAAAAAGTATCTTGCCTTAGTTATTTTGTAGTTGTGTAATACTTGCATTGTTCTGTTCGATTTACTTTCTAGAACAGTGGTTTCCAAAGTTGATTCTCAAGGGCTGGAACCTTCATGCCCTTGAGCCATGATTGAATCTAGGTTAACACACCTGGATTCAATCATGGCTCATTAGAAGGCCAAAGAAGAAAATTGACATGTTGAGGAGGTTACAACCACCAGACAGAGAAGTAAAACAAGCGGTCCTTATTGGAAGGACTTCATTCAGTATCCCTTTCCATGTAATAGGGGGTTTTTTTTGGACTTGTTTTAATCATACAATTCCATTTGAAATTGTATATATGGTTTTTATATCAGATTTATATTAGAAATAAATCTCTTTCCCTGTGACAATTCTATTCAGTGTATCCCAACAGATACCTGCTTAGTTATTTGCAATTATGGTCTATGATGGAATAGTTACCGTAAAAACTTTGCAGAAGCAGATGCCAACTTACAACGAGAAATGAAACAAATATACCCTGAAGTATGGGAAATTGTCCTTTCGTTCATTAAAATTAATAAAGTACAATGTTGTGTTGATTAATATTAGCCTTAAGAAAACCTTTAATCGTTCACACTTCACAATGTGTACTTGAGAAATACTGTTTAAGCCATGTCCTGGATACTTGTACTTCAAGTTTTTATATTGCATTTTATTGTACTCATATTGAAAATATGTTGGAAAAACAATTTCAATAATTATATTTTATTCTTTGTATCAGACCCCGGGAGGAAAATTAGGACACCAACTGTGGAAGACATTTTGAATGCAATGTGTGCAAATGGTAAGTTTGTTGCATGTCTATCCTGAAAGTCCTCCATTACAATGTTGTTATGTATGTTATGTGGGTATATTACAAAGCGCACTACACCCTCGGTAACACAATATGTCTGGTCTTCCTTAGGAAAATATGTATTCCGGATGATTTATAGGTTTTCAGATACAAAAAGTGTGGGGAGTCCAGCTTTGTCTTTAGGTTACTCTGACGTACAACCAGATATGTTTAAGAAATTATAAATATTCCATACTTAGATAAATCACATACGCTTTGGGGTACGTGTATTGGGTGATCTCATTAGTGAGGATGTAACACCTTTCAAAATGTTCTATATGGCTATTATGTATAGTTGGATTATAGCTGTACTGTCATGTCAATGTCTGCAAGATTCATCTCGGCATTGATATTGTGGTTGTACAAAAATGTATGTGTAATATAGTGCATGTGATGCGTTTCTCATGCTAAGACTGTTGAACAAATGTAGTTGTGACAATTAGCAAGTTGGCAAGTCTCACAACAGCTGATGTTCCCTCTGAACAATAGTCACATTCACAAATGCGGAATACAGAAATATTTTATTGTGAGCTGTTAAAAGTAATAGTTGCAGCTGGTGTCACAGCTGACATAAATCCGAATACTTTGCAGCACTATGTTTGGTTATGTTTTATTGCTTATTCAAACCACTTGAGGTGGAGACCATCAGTCACACAACAAAACACAGAAAACTCTCATTCCCTATGTACATCAACCACATTTCCAGCTTTAATTACACATGCAAACATTAAAGAAATTATTAAATTAGATGTACCACAAAATACAGTAGTACAGAACTAAAGCATAGATGCTTGTCTTGCATCACTTGTTTAACTTTAAGGAAGTAGAAGACATCTCAAATTACGGAACTAATGAATGAGCAGGCAATAATTTGTTTTCAACATAAAAAAAAAATTGCAGAAATAATTACATACAAATCACACTAACCAATAGCTTAAAGTGGGGGTTCCCAAAATTGTTCCTCAATGGCCAGCACCTTGCATTTCTTAGTTCTGTTCCTGGTTTAATGCAAGGCCTATGAATAGGTTGACATGATGAAAAGTTTGTAACTTCCACCGGTGAGAGAACTAAAACATGCAGGATGCCCATCCTCAGGGCCCTAATTTTGATGACAATGAATAAAAATAAAAAGTATTAATAATAAAACTGTTTCAATATGTTTAAATATGCTGTTTACACAGAACTGATAGTAACGCTTGAGTTCAACATATTCCCGTATAAAGTATAATATGTTAAACGTTACTTGAAGGTATGACCTACCTTGAGATCACATTGCAACTAAACTGTTAATTCTTCTTTAGATGAGCGGAGCGTAACAGAGCCTATGGGTTTGACGGAAGTGCTGTCAAGAGAACCGACTACAGATGGTATGCATTTAAATAAATTAAGGCATTATGCTTCTTTTATGTTTTTTAAACTACATTTGTCAATAAATGACTTATTTTTCTTTATTTAGATACTACGGATGTTTGCAACATCTGTTGAACAGACGTTCATCACTGAACATCTGTTCAGTGATGAGAAAAAAAATGCCAAGAAGAAGTGGCGTGAGTGGCGACGTTGCAACACATGTGAGCAGTGGTCACACCTGGCATGTGGATTCAAGAAAAACTGAAAAATTGTCTGCACTGGGACTGCAAAAAAGACACTTCTAATTTGGTCACAGTTGTGACATCTGACATCTGTCAATGTTAGCATTTCCTGTAGTTTTTTCTTAAACAATTGATAAATGTACAATGCATCAATAAAAGCTTTTGTATTGAAAAGATATTCTGTCAAATGTGAGTTCTTTAAATAGTAACAAACATTTGGGTATCAAACGAACACATCAGTGAGCATGTTAGCTGAACTCATTACTATTACACTTGAAAAATGTCCACATGGTAGCACAGATAATACCCTTTAGCAAAAGAATGAGTAAGATCTTTCCTTTTACATAAACAAATTGACCAGGTTAGAAGACGACACGTTCAGGTAAAGGCACTTTCTCCCTTCGCGAAATCGTTAGGACAGGCATGTTGATAGGACACAGCTGGAGAAGATCCCAGTGTGGGATGCAGTAGTTCCACAACGTCACGTTACTATTGGTTATCAATGGGTGACACGCCACGTGACCAGTTACACACTTTTTGCCGCTTAATGAAAACTATTAATACGATTTGACATTAGGATTTCATTCTGTCTGATAATTTCAATTTATGACTGGAAAATGTGATTTACTTACTTTAACAGAATTTACTACCCACTCAGACTGGTGAGTTCAATCATGACATCGCCCCGTGTGTCAATGCACCCGCGATGGGGCGCATTCCATTTCAAATATTGAACGTGTGCCGCAACAATAAGACCCTGTGAGTTGTAAGTGCGAGGCTGTTATAAAGTAATGTATATGGTCATTGAGAGTATAATTGTAGTGTGTAGTGTTTTAAACTATGATCAGGGCTTCACGTTTTTCTCATATTTAGTTTAGCTGCACTATTACAGATAGTATGTGCTAACAAGGAGAAGCTGTATGGGAGAGTGATGCAAAAGAAGCCTTTTCAGCAATTACGCCTCAAACAGAGCCGCTTGAGGTCTGCAAAAGCACATTTGGACGAGCCAGCTTCATTTTGGAATAAGGTCCTGTGGACTGAAGAAACAAAGATTGAGTTGTTTGGTCATAAAAAATGCATTATGCATGGCGGGGGGGGGAAACAGCATTCCAAGAAAAACACTTGCTACCCACTGTAAAATTTGGTGGAGGTTCCATCATGCTTTGGGGCTGTGTGGCCAATGCTGGTACTGGGAATCTTGTTAAAGTTGAGGGTCACATGGATTCCACTCAATATTAACAGATTCTTGAGAATAATGTTCAAGAAGCTGATACGAAGTTGAAGTTATGCCGGGGATGGATATTTCAGCAAGACAATGATCCAAAACACCGCTCCAAATCTACTCAGGCATTCATGCAGAGGAACAATTGCAATGTTCTGGATGGCCATCCCAGTCCAGACCTGAATATCACTGAACATCTGGGATGATTTGAAGCGGACTGTCCATGCTCGGCAACCATCACACTTAACTCAACTGGAATTGTTTTGTAAAGAGGAATGGTCAAAAATACCTTCATACAGGATCAAAGAACTCATTAAAAGCTACAGGAAGCAACTACAGGCTGTTATTTTTGCAAAAGGCAGATCTAATAAATATTAATGTCACTTTTCTGTTGAGGTGCCCATATTTTTGCACCTGTCAAATTTTCTGTTAATGCGTACTGCACATTTTCTGTTAGTCCAATAAACCTAATTTATTTCTGTGTCTAATGGAAACAGAAATATTACTGTGTCCATTAGATATATCAAACTGAAGTAGCTTTTGTAAACACCCAAATATTTATACATAAAAATGATTGAGATTAATAGAGGGGCCCAAACTTTTTCATATGACTGTATGTTGCCGCTTTCTCAGGTAGGTTACAAACAGTTATGTCATAATGCCCCAGCCGGCATACCTAGGTGGGCCCCATAAGGGAAAAAAGAGGGCAGACAGTATAGGTCCCAAAATGGTTTGTTACCATTTTCCATAGTGGCCCATATATTTTTTTTATGTAAGCAGAGACAAATCACATAAGACTACATGTCAGAATTTTCTGACATACAGTTGGTGTTATTCAGACTCTCTGTCTTTATATTCCTGCCTGATCCGTCCCGCTGTGTGCTTACATTTTAATGTAATATCTGGTGTGAAGGACGTCAATATTCGCGTTGCCCTCCTGAAAAACGCAAACATCAACACTAATGTTAACTGCTCTATAACCTTTTAAACAACCAGGAATGTACATGTCCTTACAGTTGCAAAACTAAATGCAAATCTAACAGTAAGATAATTCTCACTAGTCTGTGCAGCCATCTGAGTGGTGGAGCAGTGGAAGGAGCGCGTAGACAGCAAACACTCAACCTGGATGCTGGTGTGAGGGGTCTCCTAAAAAAGTAGTCAATCATCCAACTGCAGATTATATATTATGGTGCTGCTGGCATTCTTACTAAAACCAGGAAGGTAAATCAAATAAACCAGTTTGTAAGTCCCTACACAGGCTACAAATAGTCCATATTGTAAGTTTTGAAATCTGTCTGAAATATCACAGAAACACTGACGTAGCTCTTAATGAATTTTTAATACAGAGTAGTGCCCTTCAAAATAATGTAATTCTTGGATAACAGTCAAATATTTCTCAAATATGAACATCACAAAATTTTAGTCCACTACGTTTTAGTTATTTCGTTGTTGTGCCCAAATTTAAAGATATTATGTAAAGCACATTATGCAGCATCTCAAAATTAAGAGTTAAATTCAAACTGTAAATGAAGTTTAGTCATTAACAATGTCATACTGAACAAGAACATTAATAAATGTGAAAAAGAGTACAAAGCTGTAATGAGTAAAACTAAAATGCCCTTGATTATATATAGCTTGACTTAAAAAACAGATATGTCTCAACAATATCAAAAGCAATAAACTGAGATGTTAGAACAAAAAGCTTATATGAAAATCATCAAACAATAAACTTTTTATACTGGAATATGTGCTCTTCACATAGGACAGTAAGTGGCCATAAATCATGAAGATGATTCACAATCTATGCTGTTCTCTCCTTCGTCAACATTGTCGTCATCATCCTCTTCATCCTCTCCATCGTCAATGCTTTCATCATAGTCTATGTAATGTAGATCTGGAGACATAAGTGCTTGAGAATGAGAGTTAAACTCTGGTAGGTGATGATTTGGAGGAGGGGCACCAACTTCAATAAACCTCTTGAACATGTTCATTGCACTGTACATTTTCTTTTCTAACATGATAATGTTTTGATGAAGTACAGCTTTTGAACCAGGATCTGCAGTATCATTTATAGCTGAACTTAAATGTCCATGTTGTTGATGAAGGTGAAGAATGACAGTGTTCATCTCTCTCTTAAGTAGAAGCTTTTCTTCAGCTGCTCTAGTCTTCAAATGCAGGGCTTCTATTGCTCGACTTTTTAGGTTCTTTGGAACAACACCATGATCTTCAATCTTTAAAATAAGAGAACAATTGCAAGTGGAACCTTGTTAAAGCGTAGTAGCAACATAAAGTGAATAACAGCATGTAGAAAGTTGAATAAAACCTTTAGATCAATTCTACTCACTTGTTCATCAAACAATGTGTACAGCTGGGAGGAGGCATCACACAATTCTCGAAATTCTAAATGTGATGGAAAGATGCCAGTTTGTGGAGGCCACTGCAGATTATTGTACTCTGTAACAATCTTCTTCAGTTTTCTGTTACAGGCATTCACTTGCTTGGACAGCCTTATAGCAACTCCCTGTCCATCTGTAAAGAAAGAAGAAATATAAATACTAGTAAAAATAATACAATCAACACAATATGAAAACATGATACAATAGTCATTTATTGAAGTATGTTAAACATAATAAAAGGTCAACATCTGAAATAGTGTTTATCTCAATTTGGATTTTGTGAACACAAGTAGTGGCAGCCAATTCTACACAAGATATTCAACATGACACTAAAGTTCGCATAAGGAAATATCAGTTTGTAGGTCAAAATCTATTACTGCCAATAATTGAATGATATTTTAATTGTACTCTTAAAAAAGTTATCCTCAGAATATAAAGACTGATAGTTCTTACAGTGACTTAATATCTGCAGTAATGCATAAGATCATTGAATGTCCATTAGAAAATGGATGTATTACAATACTCACTTATCTGTGCCTATTTACAACGGGCATTAGGTGAAAGACAGGATACACCCAAGAAACATATTCATACACCAAAGATAAATAACCATACACATCAAAAGCACATACCCATGACAAAGGACAAGTTGGAATAAACCAGTCACTTCGTACACTGCATAAAGAAGCTTAAGTACCCAGAGTGAACATATGCATGGTGCAGGGATAACATAAAGATTAAATTTAGGTTTACCACATGCTGGGATTCAACCACAAGACCTTTGAGCTTCAATTTTGCTAATGACCATACAGTCAAGAAAAGAAGTAGCGTTACCATTATATCTTCTTTTCAGGTTGAGAAGAGTGGTCCTCTCCCTTGCTTCATTTTGTGCTCGTCGTATCAGCTGACCTCTAAGTTCCTGGTCAACATCTCTCAGTGTTCTCTGGAAAATGTCATCCGAAGGGAGCCACCTTCGTTTTACACCATGGTGTCTCTCAATTATTCGAAGATCCCTGTCCAGCCTAACCACAACAAAAACAAACAAAAAAAACAAAACAACGCACAGTTTCTTTACTTCAGGCGAGAACTGTTGTTCAAATATAGAAGAGTACAAATATCTGTCTCTTACTGTTATTCATCTTCAATGAGTGACTCCTGTTTATGTGATCCGGATCTAAAAATGAAAACAAAGACTTTATATTGGCATAGCTTGTATAATTAGCTGAGCTTAATACTTTGTCATTAATGTGGCAACATTGTAAGTCTTGTGTAAGTATTTCACAATGTTTATACATTATCTTATGCATGTCTGAGGTTAGTGCCTAGTAGTGAGGCTGCTTCCCATAGGTGAGGTTAGGAACATGGAACAACCACCAAATCGAGACATTTGACTACATTTTTTTGTATTTACTACATGTCTTGAAAACTGCAGACCTTTGCAGCACCCTCATCATTACAGACACACCACCAATCTGCCTACTGATTTGGTATTCAAAAAAGGATCATACCTGAGCTGGTTGATTTCGGTCAGCTTCATCACATAGTTCCTCTTCCATCTTGGAACAATCTCTGTAGATAAGTCAACAATGTATGTTATTGAACAATCCAATATCTCTGTGAATAATTGGAAATAATACAAATTACATCAAAATTAGTGACCTTCGTCGGAAGTGATAATGGCGAAACTGGGAAATAGACTCTCCTACTAGGGGTCTGTACAGCATATTAACCTGTAGTAAAAAGAGTCACAGTACTTATGTTTAATCTATTAATTCCAAAGGTACATAAGTAAAAAAAATAAATAAATAAATACTGTAAAAAAAAAAATTCTAAATGAGAAAGCAGTAAATAACACATCTAGTCTACTGGAAATGCCATCAGTGACATTAATTTAAAGAAATATTTAATATATTAAACAGAATAAAAAAGTTGCAATATTGTTGACATATTTACTAGGACATATCTTTTTCTCTCTACCTCCATAACAGTAAGATTGTTTTTCCACCGTAAGGTGTTGATGAATCCCTCTACAGAGACCTGGCACTCCAAAGAAAGATGGACAAATAGCTCAAGAAGAGCCATTGAAAAAGCAGCCTGTGGCTTCTCCGGTGAAGCAGGCCAAAGGCCATACTTCAGAAGAGTGCAGACCTCAGGTTCGCATTTACAAAAAGAAACTGTGCAATTAATGAGATGACCTAAAAAGACAAAGGAAGAAAAAGGATTCATTCCATTTTTTATCTCACAGAGTCAATAAATACACTGTTTTATAGAACTTGGAATTAAATCAGTCCACAATATGTGTTATAATTATACTTTGATTTTATAAGTTGTATAACAAATACATGATATCCATATGAGGAGTTGATCTTTTTATTACTGCTCCCTTTAGGGACCACCGAGCCACATCTATGCTTCTAAGATGGAATAGGACAGGGGTGACCAAAATTCGTCCTCGAGCACCTTCATTCTGCATGTTTTAGTTCTCTCTGTGGTGGTGGTAACAACCTTTCCAGCAGGTCAATGTTCTTCTACTGAGCCATCACTGGATCCAAGTGCATTAAACCAGGGACAGAACTAAAACCTGCAAAATGCTGGCCTTCGAGGACCGACTTTGGGCACCACTGGTGTAGGATGTATTGGGATTACACCCTAGGAGCTGGCCCAATTGGCTGGGTAGAGGGAAGTCTGGGAATCCTTAATTATGCTGTTACTTGGGTGACCTGACCCCAGATAAGCAGAAGGCAATGGATGGATGATATATCCCTTCTTTAAACATGTACAAACCAACGCAGACTTGCCACTTTAACTGTGTTTAACTTAACATGTGTTGTCTTTAACTGAGCTTCCCCTCCAATCTATGTATTTATGTAGTTTTCTATATTTGTGTATCCAAGTATAAATAAATAACAACAAAGAAGAATAAAAAGTTATTCCACAATAAAAAGTCACATAAACATATATTCACGTGGGACAAGATTAATAATCATAAAGTGAAAACATAAATTTTACTAAATAAGATTTAGAATTTTGTAGAATATATATATATATATATATATATATATATATATATATATATATATATATATATACACTGCTCAAAAAAATAAAGGGAACACTTAAACAACACAATATAACTCCAAGTAAATCAAACTTCTGTGAAATCAAACTGTCCACTTAGGAAGCAACACTGATTGACTATCAATTCCACCTGCTGTTGTGCAAATGGAACTTTGTACAGAACAAAGTATTCAATGAGAATATTTCTTTCATTCAGATCTAGGATGTGTTATTTGAGTGTTCCCTTTATTTTTTTGAGCAGTATATATATATATATATATACATACACATATACACAAAATTAATTAATTAAAAAATTACATAGTGTAAAAACATACCTGTGTTGACAAAAGTCTTTACATCTCTGGAGTAAACAACATGGGTGCTGTGATCCCCACTTAAATGCAACACCAACTGCTGGAAAGCAGCCTCATAGCAGGTTTTCTAAAGAGACACAAAAAAGGACAGAGAAAAACCGAATTTTATGCAATTAAGAACTCATTCTCATTCTATACATATCAATTACAATATTTATTAGTACATTCAACAAAAATGAACTTACATTCCACTTTTCAGGGAGGTGCAAAGAATTTATGGGTACTGTGTAGACACAATCCTTGCAAAAAACACTGCTTCTGCTGCATTCCAGACAGCGGTATACTCCAGGTTTCTTGCACACAGAGCACATGTCAGAGAAAGGAGCGGAGGACTTATAGGACTCTTCCAAGACCTGATCTTTTAGTGTATCCCATAGGCTCAGCTCCTTCCTTTTTGCCCTGGTATACGCGGTCCCTTCTTCCTTTGAGTTTTCAGTACAAATATCATTTGATGAGGGAAAAACAGTGTTGGTGTCAGATGAGCCTGCATGTGAGGGAATGTAGGAATATTTCGCCCGAGCACCGATGGTTTTCCGAGTTACTTTTATTTTTTTGGTCTTACAACGGACACTGCTCTTATATTTAGGCATGGTTCTAAAGTGGGAGAGAACAGAAAGAAGACAGAAATACTGTAACACCGAGAAGCATAAAATAATAATAAAAAAAACAAAATTTTAGCACATTGTTATTAAAGGTATGAAGGACAGCTACATTTGAATGTGACTGGCTTTTAAGAGGCTACTTTAGCTAGCTTTTTTTTTCTACCAAATAGGGTTAAAAACGTGTCTAAATCTGTACAAACACATGCTGTGCCACATACTCGCTAACATTAACTCATAGAACTACCATCAGCAGATTTATAAATGTAGACTTTCGGTCTTTTGAGGTTTTTTACTACATTTTTATTTGACAGATTCAGGGGCTACTCACCAGCTCCGACCGTGGAAAGTGTCGCGTCGAATGACGTAAGCTTCTTCTTCTTCTTCTTCTCTAATGTTTTGTCGGGTGCAATCCGTAATTTATTATTATTACTACTAATACAAATATTAAACATTTTCATATGGTACAAACACAGATTTTCATATAATCATATGAGCAAATCCATCCGTATTTTTATTTTTAATTTTTTAAATTAAAAATAAGATTAGGGCCAACCCTAACTTCTTCTTATCATTATTAATGGATTGCAAGCAACTTCGGATGTACATACAGCCACCTAGTGGAAGGCTATGAGGTTGGACAACTACATAACTCTAGAATATACCTTTTAATTTCATTGTATGCTTATATATATATATATATATATATATATATATATATATATATATATATATATATATATATATATATATATATATATATATATATATATAATTGCACGACCGGAAGATAAAAACACGGCATGTATTGAGAGAACACGTCTTGTAAAGATCCAATAAAATTAACCAAGTATGTTAAATTTTCACCCGCTTCGGATGTTATCATCCCATAGAATGGCGATTATCAGTGGTTATCAGCCCCATTGAATGGCCTCAGTTGGTCCCTGCTCTGCCTGCTAGCAGGCTGTTATCAACCGTTATCAACCATTCTATCGGTGATAACAGCCGCTTGTCGCTAATAGAACCTTTTTTTAACCTTTTTTTAAAAACCTTTATTTATAATTTATCTGCGAATTTGAACAGGATATTAAGAATTTACTAAAAATACAAAAGCCAAACGTATCCGTCATAAGATTTTAATTAGGTATTGTAATAAACGTTACAGTATTTAAAAACAACTCACTAAAATCTAAAACCGGAGGGTTTTTTTTTCTGTTTTGTTTATTTTTGTTCGCTTTTTTAAAGACTTATATTCCCAATATGCCTTTTATTTCTTTGGATTTTTTCCAATAATTCACTCAAAATAAATGCCAAAATTTAACATACTTGGTTAATTTTATTGGATCTTTACAAGACGTGTTCTCTCAATACATGCCGTGTTTTTATCTTCCGGTCGTGCAATTATATATATATATATATATATATATATATATATATATATATATATATATATATATATATATATATATATATAAGCATACAATGAAATTAAAAGGTATATTCTAGAGTTATGTAGTTGTCCAACCTCATAGCCTTCCACTAGGTGGCTGTATGTACATCCGAAGTTGCTTGCAATCCATTAATAATGATAAGAAGAAGTTAGGGTTGGCCCTAATCTTATTTTTAATTAAAAAAATTAAAAATAAAAATACGGATGGATTTGCTCATATGATTATATGAAAATCTGTGTTTGTACCATATGAAAATGTTTAATATTTGTATTAGTAGTAATAATAATAAATTACGGATTGCACCCGACAAAACATTAGAGAAGAAGAAGAAGAAGAAGAAGCTTACGTCATTCGACGCGACACTTTCCACGGTCGGAGCTGGTGAGTAGCCCCTGAATCTGTCAAATAAAAATGTAGTAAAAAACCTCAAAAGACCGAAAGTCTACATTTATAAATCTGCTGATGGTAGTTCTATGAGTTAATGTTAGCGAGTATGTGGCACAGCATGTGTTTGTACAGATTTAGACACGTTTTTAACCCTATTTGGTAGAAAAAAAAAGCTAGCTAAAGTAGCCTCTTAAAAGCCAGTCACATTCAAATGTAGCTGTCCTTCATACCTTTAATAACAATGTGCTAAAATTTTGTTTCATATATCTTAAAAAACCGTATACTTTTCAGTATACTAGTTTATATCAGTATATTGATTTAATGTTAGGATTCTATCATACAGTTCATTACATTTCATCGTTTCCCACAGTGTATTATAAGCCCTGAGGCCATCATT
Organism: Xiphophorus maculatus; assembly: GCF_002775205.1. Taxonomy (NCBI): domain Eukaryota; kingdom Metazoa; phylum Chordata; class Actinopteri; order Cyprinodontiformes; family Poeciliidae; genus Xiphophorus; species Xiphophorus maculatus. The sequence continues at coordinate 32,280,837 of NC_036462.1, forward strand.
CTTTATTTGTTGCCCCACCAGGCTAAGCATTGTTTATTTATTTAAGTCTTTGTAAAACGTTTGCATTTTCTATGACTTTATAGTTATTGTTCAAGTATTAATCTTCCAATCTTTCAATAACACATAATTCTCAAAATGTAATTTCAAATTTCCCGTCAACTTTTAACATTTTTTATCTCAAAAACATGACCAGCTACAGGATGACTGACTGTCATAAAACTGAACCACCGGGCTTACCATGTTTTCTGGGGGATACCCTGCAAGCACAATGCATGCTAATATTTATTTATCACATACCAGAAAAAACAGCTACCTTCTGTTTATTCATATTCATGGTTGTATTTTCTGTCTTTCTTTTAGGTTCAATGTCAAGAAGAGGTATGTGTAGCATCTCTTAAACATTGAGCTATACAGCAAGATCTAAGAAAATATGTGTTTGTCCTGAATATTATTTTTTTATATGCTCTGCTTTTTTTCATTTCATGATAAGAGAGAACACATATCTCGGAGGAAGCGAAGGTCTTCCTCCAGAAAGACTATAAAGAAGGGATGACCAGGGTGGGATCTCCACTGGTTGGAGCGGCATCCCAGGCCACTGGCTTGCCACCGTTTGTCATTGATGTATGTTTACCAAAGTTCTTTCTAGCCATTCAATTTCAGAATTCAGAAGGCAAGATGCAATTTCATATAAAAATAAATTCAAACTTCCTGTTTTGTAACAAGACTTTTGTGTTTTTTAGAACTGGATTGGAAACTATAGAAGAAAAAAGCCATCTTCTTCTCAACCTAAAAACAAGAAGTTATACACCAAGGACCTGTCTGGTTACAACCTGTTCTGCAGGGATCAGTTAAAGAACAAGGGTGAGAGAGGATTTACTGTAGCTGTTATGTTGACAAGCATTGTTGTGTGTATAGCTAGCCTGATCATTGCAATTCTCACTTACAGCACAGCCTTTGCTTTCTCCCCTTGACTCGGATTATCTCCTGCAGACGTTTCATTGTGCCAATCAGTAAACAGAAGGAGAAGTTGTTAAGACTGCCAATTTTCTGTGCTGTTTTAGAATTGCAGTCCACCTGTAGTTGTAGCAAAGTAAAGGAAGCCATTCAGTCTTTGTTGGCCTTCCAAATATGGAATTAACATGGACAGCTGCCTCGATGAGCTCAGGGCTTCTGTCTTTGTAGTGACAGATTTTATGTATTTATTTATTTTATTTTATTTATTTATTTATTTGCAGCAAATGCAATTTCAAGTAGAATTTTTGGCATTGAACTGGCACATGACATACGTCACAGACAAACATTAGCGATTGGGTAAAATTTAACACCTCTAGAGAGGTGTTAAATGAGTGTTAATTGAGCAATAGTGTCTCAATAGCCATAGCCCAGACCCTCTGGATGCTTCAATGTGTAGTACAATGGGTCATTTTTTTACCAGGCTATTCATAAACTTAATTTTTGGAAAAAGTATCTTGCCTTAGTTATTTTGTAGTTGTGTAATACTTGCATTGTTCTGTTCGATTTACTTTCTAGAACAGTGGTTTCCAAAGTTGATTCTCAAGGGCTGGAACCTTCATGCCCTTGAGCCATGATTGAATCTAGGTTAACACACCTGGATTCAATCATGGCTCATTAGAAGGCCAAAGAAGAAAATTGACATGTTGAGGAGGTTACAACCACCAGACAGAGAAGTAAAACAAGCGGTCCTTATTGGAAGGACTTCATTCAGTATCCCTTTCCATGTAATAGGGGGTTTTTTTTGGACTTGTTTTAATCATACAATTCCATTTGAAATTGTATATATGGTTTTTATATCAGATTTATATTAGAAATAAATCTCTTTCCCTGTGACAATTCTATTCAGTGTATCCCAACAGATACCTGCTTAGTTATTTGCAATTATGGTCTATGATGGAATAGTTACCGTAAAAACTTTGCAGAAGCAGATGCCAACTTACAACGAGAAATGAAACAAATATACCCTGAAGTATGGGAAATTGTCCTTTCGTTCATTAAAATTAATAAAGTACAATGTTGTGTTGATTAATATTAGCCTTAAGAAAACCTTTAATCGTTCACACTTCACAATGTGTACTTGAGAAATACTGTTTAAGCCATGTCCTGGATACTTGTACTTCAAGTTTTTATATTGCATTTTATTGTACTCATATTGAAAATATGTTGGAAAAACAATTTCAATAATTATATTTTATTCTTTGTATCAGACCCCGGGAGGAAAATTAGGACACCAACTGTGGAAGACATTTTGAATGCAATGTGTGCAAATGGTAAGTTTGTTGCATGTCTATCCTGAAAGTCCTCCATTACAATGTTGTTATGTATGTTATGTGGGTATATTACAAAGCGCACTACACCCTCGGTAACACAATATGTCTGGTCTTCCTTAGGAAAATATGTATTCCGGATGATTTATAGGTTTTCAGATACAAAAAGTGTGGGGAGTCCAGCTTTGTCTTTAGGTTACTCTGACGTACAACCAGATATGTTTAAGAAATTATAAATATTCCATACTTAGATAAATCACATACGCTTTGGGGTACGTGTATTGGGTGATCTCATTAGTGAGGATGTAACACCTTTCAAAATGTTCTATATGGCTATTATGTATAGTTGGATTATAGCTGTACTGTCATGTCAATGTCTGCAAGATTCATCTCGGCATTGATATTGTGGTTGTACAAAAATGTATGTGTAATATAGTGCATGTGATGCGTTTCTCATGCTAAGACTGTTGAACAAATGTAGTTGTGACAATTAGCAAGTTGGCAAGTCTCACAACAGCTGATGTTCCCTCTGAACAATAGTCACATTCACAAATGCGGAATACAGAAATATTTTATTGTGAGCTGTTAAAAGTAATAGTTGCAGCTGGTGTCACAGCTGACATAAATCCGAATACTTTGCAGCACTATGTTTGGTTATGTTTTATTGCTTATTCAAACCACTTGAGGTGGAGACCATCAGTCACACAACAAAACACAGAAAACTCTCATTCCCTATGTACATCAACCACATTTCCAGCTTTAATTACACATGCAAACATTAAAGAAATTATTAAATTAGATGTACCACAAAATACAGTAGTACAGAACTAAAGCATAGATGCTTGTCTTGCATCACTTGTTTAACTTTAAGGAAGTAGAAGACATCTCAAATTACGGAACTAATGAATGAGCAGGCAATAATTTGTTTTCAACATAAAAAAAAAATTGCAGAAATAATTACATACAAATCACACTAACCAATAGCTTAAAGTGGGGGTTCCCAAAATTGTTCCTCAATGGCCAGCACCTTGCATTTCTTAGTTCTGTTCCTGGTTTAATGCAAGGCCTATGAATAGGTTGACATGATGAAAAGTTTGTAACTTCCACCGGTGAGAGAACTAAAACATGCAGGATGCCCATCCTCAGGGCCCTAATTTTGATGACAATGAATAAAAATAAAAAGTATTAATAATAAAACTGTTTCAATATGTTTAAATATGCTGTTTACACAGAACTGATAGTAACGCTTGAGTTCAACATATTCCCGTATAAAGTATAATATGTTAAACGTTACTTGAAGGTATGACCTACCTTGAGATCACATTGCAACTAAACTGTTAATTCTTCTTTAGATGAGCGGAGCGTAACAGAGCCTATGGGTTTGACGGAAGTGCTGTCAAGAGAACCGACTACAGATGGTATGCATTTAAATAAATTAAGGCATTATGCTTCTTTTATGTTTTTTAAACTACATTTGTCAATAAATGACTTATTTTTCTTTATTTAGATACTACGGATGTTTGCAACATCTGTTGAACAGACGTTCATCACTGAACATCTGTTCAGTGATGAGAAAAAAAATGCCAAGAAGAAGTGGCGTGAGTGGCGACGTTGCAACACATGTGAGCAGTGGTCACACCTGGCATGTGGATTCAAGAAAAACTGAAAAATTGTCTGCACTGGGACTGCAAAAAAGACACTTCTAATTTGGTCACAGTTGTGACATCTGACATCTGTCAATGTTAGCATTTCCTGTAGTTTTTTCTTAAACAATTGATAAATGTACAATGCATCAATAAAAGCTTTTGTATTGAAAAGATATTCTGTCAAATGTGAGTTCTTTAAATAGTAACAAACATTTGGGTATCAAACGAACACATCAGTGAGCATGTTAGCTGAACTCATTACTATTACACTTGAAAAATGTCCACATGGTAGCACAGATAATACCCTTTAGCAAAAGAATGAGTAAGATCTTTCCTTTTACATAAACAAATTGACCAGGTTAGAAGACGACACGTTCAGGTAAAGGCACTTTCTCCCTTCGCGAAATCGTTAGGACAGGCATGTTGATAGGACACAGCTGGAGAAGATCCCAGTGTGGGATGCAGTAGTTCCACAACGTCACGTTACTATTGGTTATCAATGGGTGACACGCCACGTGACCAGTTACACACTTTTTGCCGCTTAATGAAAACTATTAATACGATTTGACATTAGGATTTCATTCTGTCTGATAATTTCAATTTATGACTGGAAAATGTGATTTACTTACTTTAACAGAATTTACTACCCACTCAGACTGGTGAGTTCAATCATGACATCGCCCCGTGTGTCAATGCACCCGCGATGGGGCGCATTCCATTTCAAATATTGAACGTGTGCCGCAACAATAAGACCCTGTGAGTTGTAAGTGCGAGGCTGTTATAAAGTAATGTATATGGTCATTGAGAGTATAATTGTAGTGTGTAGTGTTTTAAACTATGATCAGGGCTTCACGTTTTTCTCATATTTAGTTTAGCTGCACTATTACAGATAGTATGTGCTAACAAGGAGAAGCTGTATGGGAGAGTGATGCAAAAGAAGCCTTTTCAGCAATTACGCCTCAAACAGAGCCGCTTGAGGTCTGCAAAAGCACATTTGGACGAGCCAGCTTCATTTTGGAATAAGGTCCTGTGGACTGAAGAAACAAAGATTGAGTTGTTTGGTCATAAAAAATGCATTATGCATGGCGGGGGGGGGAAACAGCATTCCAAGAAAAACACTTGCTACCCACTGTAAAATTTGGTGGAGGTTCCATCATGCTTTGGGGCTGTGTGGCCAATGCTGGTACTGGGAATCTTGTTAAAGTTGAGGGTCACATGGATTCCACTCAATATTAACAGATTCTTGAGAATAATGTTCAAGAAGCTGATACGAAGTTGAAGTTATGCCGGGGATGGATATTTCAGCAAGACAATGATCCAAAACACCGCTCCAAATCTACTCAGGCATTCATGCAGAGGAACAATTGCAATGTTCTGGATGGCCATCCCAGTCCAGACCTGAATATCACTGAACATCTGGGATGATTTGAAGCGGACTGTCCATGCTCGGCAACCATCACACTTAACTCAACTGGAATTGTTTTGTAAAGAGGAATGGTCAAAAATACCTTCATACAGGATCAAAGAACTCATTAAAAGCTACAGGAAGCAACTACAGGCTGTTATTTTTGCAAAAGGCAGATCTAATAAATATTAATGTCACTTTTCTGTTGAGGTGCCCATATTTTTGCACCTGTCAAATTTTCTGTTAATGCGTACTGCACATTTTCTGTTAGTCCAATAAACCTAATTTATTTCTGTGTCTAATGGAAACAGAAATATTACTGTGTCCATTAGATATATCAAACTGAAGTAGCTTTTGTAAACACCCAAATATTTATACATAAAAATGATTGAGATTAATAGAGGGGCCCAAACTTTTTCATATGACTGTATGTTGCCGCTTTCTCAGGTAGGTTACAAACAGTTATGTCATAATGCCCCAGCCGGCATACCTAGGTGGGCCCCATAAGGGAAAAAAGAGGGCAGACAGTATAGGTCCCAAAATGGTTTGTTACCATTTTCCATAGTGGCCCATATATTTTTTTTATGTAAGCAGAGACAAATCACATAAGACTACATGTCAGAATTTTCTGACATACAGTTGGTGTTATTCAGACTCTCTGTCTTTATATTCCTGCCTGATCCGTCCCGCTGTGTGCTTACATTTTAATGTAATATCTGGTGTGAAGGACGTCAATATTCGCGTTGCCCTCCTGAAAAACGCAAACATCAACACTAATGTTAACTGCTCTATAACCTTTTAAACAACCAGGAATGTACATGTCCTTACAGTTGCAAAACTAAATGCAAATCTAACAGTAAGATAATTCTCACTAGTCTGTGCAGCCATCTGAGTGGTGGAGCAGTGGAAGGAGCGCGTAGACAGCAAACACTCAACCTGGATGCTGGTGTGAGGGGTCTCCTAAAAAAGTAGTCAATCATCCAACTGCAGATTATATATTATGGTGCTGCTGGCATTCTTACTAAAACCAGGAAGGTAAATCAAATAAACCAGTTTGTAAGTCCCTACACAGGCTACAAATAGTCCATATTGTAAGTTTTGAAATCTGTCTGAAATATCACAGAAACACTGACGTAGCTCTTAATGAATTTTTAATACAGAGTAGTGCCCTTCAAAATAATGTAATTCTTGGATAACAGTCAAATATTTCTCAAATATGAACATCACAAAATTTTAGTCCACTACGTTTTAGTTATTTCGTTGTTGTGCCCAAATTTAAAGATATTATGTAAAGCACATTATGCAGCATCTCAAAATTAAGAGTTAAATTCAAACTGTAAATGAAGTTTAGTCATTAACAATGTCATACTGAACAAGAACATTAATAAATGTGAAAAAGAGTACAAAGCTGTAATGAGTAAAACTAAAATGCCCTTGATTATATATAGCTTGACTTAAAAAACAGATATGTCTCAACAATATCAAAAGCAATAAACTGAGATGTTAGAACAAAAAGCTTATATGAAAATCATCAAACAATAAACTTTTTATACTGGAATATGTGCTCTTCACATAGGACAGTAAGTGGCCATAAATCATGAAGATGATTCACAATCTATGCTGTTCTCTCCTTCGTCAACATTGTCGTCATCATCCTCTTCATCCTCTCCATCGTCAATGCTTTCATCATAGTCTATGTAATGTAGATCTGGAGACATAAGTGCTTGAGAATGAGAGTTAAACTCTGGTAGGTGATGATTTGGAGGAGGGGCACCAACTTCAATAAACCTCTTGAACATGTTCATTGCACTGTACATTTTCTTTTCTAACATGATAATGTTTTGATGAAGTACAGCTTTTGAACCAGGATCTGCAGTATCATTTATAGCTGAACTTAAATGTCCATGTTGTTGATGAAGGTGAAGAATGACAGTGTTCATCTCTCTCTTAAGTAGAAGCTTTTCTTCAGCTGCTCTAGTCTTCAAATGCAGGGCTTCTATTGCTCGACTTTTTAGGTTCTTTGGAACAACACCATGATCTTCAATCTTTAAAATAAGAGAACAATTGCAAGTGGAACCTTGTTAAAGCGTAGTAGCAACATAAAGTGAATAACAGCATGTAGAAAGTTGAATAAAACCTTTAGATCAATTCTACTCACTTGTTCATCAAACAATGTGTACAGCTGGGAGGAGGCATCACACAATTCTCGAAATTCTAAATGTGATGGAAAGATGCCAGTTTGTGGAGGCCACTGCAGATTATTGTACTCTGTAACAATCTTCTTCAGTTTTCTGTTACAGGCATTCACTTGCTTGGACAGCCTTATAGCAACTCCCTGTCCATCTGTAAAGAAAGAAGAAATATAAATACTAGTAAAAATAATACAATCAACACAATATGAAAACATGATACAATAGTCATTTATTGAAGTATGTTAAACATAATAAAAGGTCAACATCTGAAATAGTGTTTATCTCAATTTGGATTTTGTGAACACAAGTAGTGGCAGCCAATTCTACACAAGATATTCAACATGACACTAAAGTTCGCATAAGGAAATATCAGTTTGTAGGTCAAAATCTATTACTGCCAATAATTGAATGATATTTTAATTGTACTCTTAAAAAAGTTATCCTCAGAATATAAAGACTGATAGTTCTTACAGTGACTTAATATCTGCAGTAATGCATAAGATCATTGAATGTCCATTAGAAAATGGATGTATTACAATACTCACTTATCTGTGCCTATTTACAACGGGCATTAGGTGAAAGACAGGATACACCCAAGAAACATATTCATACACCAAAGATAAATAACCATACACATCAAAAGCACATACCCATGACAAAGGACAAGTTGGAATAAACCAGTCACTTCGTACACTGCATAAAGAAGCTTAAGTACCCAGAGTGAACATATGCATGGTGCAGGGATAACATAAAGATTAAATTTAGGTTTACCACATGCTGGGATTCAACCACAAGACCTTTGAGCTTCAATTTTGCTAATGACCATACAGTCAAGAAAAGAAGTAGCGTTACCATTATATCTTCTTTTCAGGTTGAGAAGAGTGGTCCTCTCCCTTGCTTCATTTTGTGCTCGTCGTATCAGCTGACCTCTAAGTTCCTGGTCAACATCTCTCAGTGTTCTCTGGAAAATGTCATCCGAAGGGAGCCACCTTCGTTTTACACCATGGTGTCTCTCAATTATTCGAAGATCCCTGTCCAGCCTAACCACAACAAAAACAAACAAAAAAAACAAAACAACGCACAGTTTCTTTACTTCAGGCGAGAACTGTTGTTCAAATATAGAAGAGTACAAATATCTGTCTCTTACTGTTATTCATCTTCAATGAGTGACTCCTGTTTATGTGATCCGGATCTAAAAATGAAAACAAAGACTTTATATTGGCATAGCTTGTATAATTAGCTGAGCTTAATACTTTGTCATTAATGTGGCAACATTGTAAGTCTTGTGTAAGTATTTCACAATGTTTATACATTATCTTATGCATGTCTGAGGTTAGTGCCTAGTAGTGAGGCTGCTTCCCATAGGTGAGGTTAGGAACATGGAACAACCACCAAATCGAGACATTTGACTACATTTTTTTGTATTTACTACATGTCTTGAAAACTGCAGACCTTTGCAGCACCCTCATCATTACAGACACACCACCAATCTGCCTACTGATTTGGTATTCAAAAAAGGATCATACCTGAGCTGGTTGATTTCGGTCAGCTTCATCACATAGTTCCTCTTCCATCTTGGAACAATCTCTGTAGATAAGTCAACAATGTATGTTATTGAACAATCCAATATCTCTGTGAATAATTGGAAATAATACAAATTACATCAAAATTAGTGACCTTCGTCGGAAGTGATAATGGCGAAACTGGGAAATAGACTCTCCTACTAGGGGTCTGTACAGCATATTAACCTGTAGTAAAAAGAGTCACAGTACTTATGTTTAATCTATTAATTCCAAAGGTACATAAGTAAAAAAAATAAATAAATAAATACTGTAAAAAAAAAAATTCTAAATGAGAAAGCAGTAAATAACACATCTAGTCTACTGGAAATGCCATCAGTGACATTAATTTAAAGAAATATTTAATATATTAAACAGAATAAAAAAGTTGCAATATTGTTGACATATTTACTAGGACATATCTTTTTCTCTCTACCTCCATAACAGTAAGATTGTTTTTCCACCGTAAGGTGTTGATGAATCCCTCTACAGAGACCTGGCACTCCAAAGAAAGATGGACAAATAGCTCAAGAAGAGCCATTGAAAAAGCAGCCTGTGGCTTCTCCGGTGAAGCAGGCCAAAGGCCATACTTCAGAAGAGTGCAGACCTCAGGTTCGCATTTACAAAAAGAAACTGTGCAATTAATGAGATGACCTAAAAAGACAAAGGAAGAAAAAGGATTCATTCCATTTTTTATCTCACAGAGTCAATAAATACACTGTTTTATAGAACTTGGAATTAAATCAGTCCACAATATGTGTTATAATTATACTTTGATTTTATAAGTTGTATAACAAATACATGATATCCATATGAGGAGTTGATCTTTTTATTACTGCTCCCTTTAGGGACCACCGAGCCACATCTATGCTTCTAAGATGGAATAGGACAGGGGTGACCAAAATTCGTCCTCGAGCACCTTCATTCTGCATGTTTTAGTTCTCTCTGTGGTGGTGGTAACAACCTTTCCAGCAGGTCAATGTTCTTCTACTGAGCCATCACTGGATCCAAGTGCATTAAACCAGGGACAGAACTAAAACCTGCAAAATGCTGGCCTTCGAGGACCGACTTTGGGCACCACTGGTGTAGGATGTATTGGGATTACACCCTAGGAGCTGGCCCAATTGGCTGGGTAGAGGGAAGTCTGGGAATCCTTAATTATGCTGTTACTTGGGTGACCTGACCCCAGATAAGCAGAAGGCAATGGATGGATGATATATCCCTTCTTTAAACATGTACAAACCAACGCAGACTTGCCACTTTAACTGTGTTTAACTTAACATGTGTTGTCTTTAACTGAGCTTCCCCTCCAATCTATGTATTTATGTAGTTTTCTATATTTGTGTATCCAAGTATAAATAAATAACAACAAAGAAGAATAAAAAGTTATTCCACAATAAAAAGTCACATAAACATATATTCACGTGGGACAAGATTAATAATCATAAAGTGAAAACATAAATTTTACTAAATAAGATTTAGAATTTTGTAGAATATATATATATATATATATATATATATATATATATATATATATATATATATATACACTGCTCAAAAAAATAAAGGGAACACTTAAACAACACAATATAACTCCAAGTAAATCAAACTTCTGTGAAATCAAACTGTCCACTTAGGAAGCAACACTGATTGACTATCAATTCCACCTGCTGTTGTGCAAATGGAACTTTGTACAGAACAAAGTATTCAATGAGAATATTTCTTTCATTCAGATCTAGGATGTGTTATTTGAGTGTTCCCTTTATTTTTTTGAGCAGTATATATATATATATATATACATACACATATACACAAAATTAATTAATTAAAAAATTACATAGTGTAAAAACATACCTGTGTTGACAAAAGTCTTTACATCTCTGGAGTAAACAACATGGGTGCTGTGATCCCCACTTAAATGCAACACCAACTGCTGGAAAGCAGCCTCATAGCAGGTTTTCTAAAGAGACACAAAAAAGGACAGAGAAAAACCGAATTTTATGCAATTAAGAACTCATTCTCATTCTATACATATCAATTACAATATTTATTAGTACATTCAACAAAAATGAACTTACATTCCACTTTTCAGGGAGGTGCAAAGAATTTATGGGTACTGTGTAGACACAATCCTTGCAAAAAACACTGCTTCTGCTGCATTCCAGACAGCGGTATACTCCAGGTTTCTTGCACACAGAGCACATGTCAGAGAAAGGAGCGGAGGACTTATAGGACTCTTCCAAGACCTGATCTTTTAGTGTATCCCATAGGCTCAGCTCCTTCCTTTTTGCCCTGGTATACGCGGTCCCTTCTTCCTTTGAGTTTTCAGTACAAATATCATTTGATGAGGGAAAAACAGTGTTGGTGTCAGATGAGCCTGCATGTGAGGGAATGTAGGAATATTTCGCCCGAGCACCGATGGTTTTCCGAGTTACTTTTATTTTTTTGGTCTTACAACGGACACTGCTCTTATATTTAGGCATGGTTCTAAAGTGGGAGAGAACAGAAAGAAGACAGAAATACTGTAACACCGAGAAGCATAAAATAATAATAAAAAAAACAAAATTTTAGCACATTGTTATTAAAGGTATGAAGGACAGCTACATTTGAATGTGACTGGCTTTTAAGAGGCTACTTTAGCTAGCTTTTTTTTTCTACCAAATAGGGTTAAAAACGTGTCTAAATCTGTACAAACACATGCTGTGCCACATACTCGCTAACATTAACTCATAGAACTACCATCAGCAGATTTATAAATGTAGACTTTCGGTCTTTTGAGGTTTTTTACTACATTTTTATTTGACAGATTCAGGGGCTACTCACCAGCTCCGACCGTGGAAAGTGTCGCGTCGAATGACGTAAGCTTCTTCTTCTTCTTCTTCTCTAATGTTTTGTCGGGTGCAATCCGTAATTTATTATTATTACTACTAATACAAATATTAAACATTTTCATATGGTACAAACACAGATTTTCATATAATCATATGAGCAAATCCATCCGTATTTTTATTTTTAATTTTTTAAATTAAAAATAAGATTAGGGCCAACCCTAACTTCTTCTTATCATTATTAATGGATTGCAAGCAACTTCGGATGTACATACAGCCACCTAGTGGAAGGCTATGAGGTTGGACAACTACATAACTCTAGAATATACCTTTTAATTTCATTGTATGCTTATATATATATATATATATATATATATATATATATATATATATATATATATATATATATATATATATATATATATATATATATATATATATATATATATAATTGCACGACCGGAAGATAAAAACACGGCATGTATTGAGAGAACACGTCTTGTAAAGATCCAATAAAATTAACCAAGTATGTTAAATTTTGGCATTTATTTTGAGTGAATTATTGGAAAAAATCCAAAGAAATAAAAGGCATATTGGGAATATAAGTCTTTAAAAAAGCGAACAAAAATAAACAAAACAGAAAAAAAAACCCTCCGGTTTTAGATTTTAGTGAGTTGTTTTTAAATACTGTAACGTTTATTACAATACCTAATTAAAATCTTATGACGGATACGTTTGGCTTTTGTATTTTTAGTAAATTCTTAATATCCTGTTCAAATTCGCAGATAAATTATAAATAAAGGTTTTTAAAAAAAGGTTAAAAAAAGGTTCTATTAGCGACAAGCGGCTGTTATCACCGATAGAATGGTTGATAACGGTTGATAACAGCCTGCTAGCAGGTAGAGCAGGGACCAACTGAGGCCATTCAATGGGGCTGATAACCACTGATAATCGCCATTCTATGGGATGATAACATCCGAAGCGGGTGAAGATAAACAGACAGTAGTGACTTCCAGGTCATTTAAAGAAGAAAACTTTTTAAACAGAAAATCGCTAAGATCTATAGACTTAAGGTGAACCAGAGTAAGAATGAAATGATAATACCAAAAAATCTCTAACAGATTTCCTCAAAATAATGGCAATTATTTAACCTACAGCAAGTGCATTACCCTCAGCACGGTCTGTGTGAATAGGCGTCAACCAGGCTGTACATTATTTTGATATTTGAACATCTATAGCTTTATGGAATATGAAGCCTTAGATCTGATCATTGATGGCCATTAATGAATTTCTGCTAAGCCCTCGCTCCATTTGCAGAACTTAAAGCTCAACAGCACATGCTGTACTGCACAGCCATGTGTCAGATAAGTTTTTATAATATTCTTCTGTGTGAGGAGTGATGGAGAGTGATGCCCTGCCGTGCACTGTTGCTAAGGAACCACAGAAATTTTTACACTCCTTGTGTGCTGCATTATGCTGCAGTCTTCTCATCCATATGCTCTGCTTGGCTCGTAGGGATCAGCTTTCACCAGAATCTCAGTCAATTCAAGAATAATTTACTAATTCATTTACAACACCTTTTCCCACTACCGGCAGTCTGAAGCCTGCGGTTGGTGCCACCTGAAGGGGTTTAGTTATTCTAACACGACATTCATGGGTCGGCGCTCTCTGGCAGTGTGAGCAAGGACGCTGAAATATCCCCAGTAAAGGATAGCTGTGCTCTTTGAATGGCAGAGTTCTGAAAATCAACTGGTCTTTTCAGGACCTGTAAAAGGCCAAATGTTTTCTGTTTGACAACTGTGACTTTGGTTTTTTACTGCTGTAAGAATATTATGTGAGCAAGTCTTTTGAGCAGCTCTTTGAAATGATCTGACCCAAAAACATGGGAGCCTGGACCTTCGTCTACTGAGAAACTATTGGAAGATGGTGCGGACATTTAAAATTTTACCCAATCGCTAAGACTTGACATATGCAATGCACCTGTTTGTCAGTATAAAGATTACCAGAAGTTGCCTGCGCTGTGAACAACCGTCCTCCACTGCCGAGAGAGAAGTGCTAAGCTGAACAACATGGCTGCTGATGTTAATTAAATATTTACAAGGGTGGTCAACACAGCTTAGTTCACTTCCACCATTGCTAAAACTACAGGCAGACTTTACAATTTTAAAACGGCAGCGAAAATCAACGTCATCGTTTGCAACTTCTCCTTCTGTTTGCTGATTGGCCTGGTAGAAATCCTACTTGAGGAATCTAGCTCAATGGGAGAAATCCCAGACGGAGCTCTGAAGGGAGATGAGAATCGAGCAGAATTGTGTAGAAAGGTAATGACCAATCTATGAATGGTCTCACATGAGGAAACTGCTGCTGAGAACACGGCTGCTGAAAAGTCAGATTGCAAATTAGCTTCAGCAGACAATTTGTCTTCAACACTTTGCGGAATAATTAGGTTTTCCAAAAACTTAATAAGATGAAAAGAATGGGAACCATCTGATGAGCTGGGTCACTTTGGCCCAAATGTTATGTTCAACATATCGGAGGGAATAAATGACCAACACAGGAGATGCTTACCCGTCACATTAATTTGATGTCTTTAAAGTACGTGAAGTGATTTGATGGCAGTTGCAGCATACCACAGAGACATGTAAAAACAAATCTGAAAAAAATGTTTATTACACAAAACACAGCAAACGTGTTACTGGTAAAGACTTTACACACAGTTTGTTTTGGTACTGAACTTTAATTTTGCACTTCTCATGGCTTGTAAAGTATCATGAGATGACATTTGTGAATTGGTGCTATATAAATAAGCTGAATAGAAATATTAAATTGGTTATAATGTCATGTTTATTTGTTTTTTTGTCCAAAGGCATGACATTAGGTCCATGCAGTGTCAAGAAACAGAGTTGAAGCAAATTTCAATCCACAAACCGCTTGTTCTCTATTTAATGTTTTTCTCATTTCTAAGTTCTGTTTTCCTAGAACAGATTATCCGTTATAGTTTAGCCATGAGGTTAAACTATTAATTTGCTTTTGAAAGTGTGGCTGCTTTTGGCTCCACTGAACCACCAGAGGGCGCCTTTGCACAGTCCTTTTAAAAACACATTCTAAGTGTTATCTGGTGAAGACGTTTCAAAAAGGCTGTTGTTTATTTCCATGGATTATTTGGGACCAATGCTGTAAAGAATGGAGGGAAAAAAGTTACTTTCTGAAGCTATGCTTGGTACACACGTTCACACCGCCAATATTCTTGAAGAATATTTGATTTGCCCTCGCTTTTTTCCAAGGAGCTAAGAGTTAATTGACAGATTTGTGGATAGCTCTGATGAAGATGCGTGAAAAGCATTAAAATAAGTTAACTTGGGGTAGAGGAGGCGCTACAGTCCTCAACACGGAGGTGATCCAAAACATACAGTCAAATCAACACAGAAAAGTTCAGTAGATACAAAATCAACCTTCCTCCATAACCACCGAAATTTGCAGAGAGGAATATACTGTGTTTGTTATATTATCTTTACAAAGCTTTTTAATTCCACCTCACTGGTTTAGTAAACTGCACCTCTGTAGGTCTTCAAAATATTAATAGATATGTTCAGTCAGAGAATATTGAGCATCGAGACATCTGAAGACATGTGTGTAAATTAGTTCTTCTTTTCCCAACAAGCTCACATACATTATTTTCCTGGTGGCTGGAGGAGCAAAACTGAGTTAACTTGAAAATAAACTTTGTTGGACTGGATAACTGTGGCTGTGGCTGTAAACCTCTTCGAGAGGTCAGTATGACCAGAAATGTACTAGAAATTCAGACCATATTTACATACAGATTATCTCTTTTTACGGATTAATACCTTGTTCTCATGAAGGTGTACTTTCTTTCATTATTTGTCTATATAGGGTAAAATATAATCAATTGCATGCGTATAAATACTTTGTATGTACTTTTGCAGAAGGGCTCAGTAACAGAAAGTAGAGCCGTAAGGACTGAATTGATGTAGTCATAAGTTATAACAACAACAACAACAAAAAAGCAGAATATTCGTTTGGATTAAATGTGTCCTCTCTTAGAGGGATGTGTCTGAAATGGTAGCGTTGTGTTCCCAATGGTAGATAATAGGGTGTAACGTTTCACATAGCCCATGAAATATGGGCTATATGTAACATTCATCAATAATAGTGTCCGTAATTAGATGAGCGTATTGATCCATTTAAACAGATCTGTTAAATAAAATTGCTGCATTCATGTTGCAGCTTCACCAATGAGTGCTGTAACAAGAAAGTCCTCACTCTAAGCTTCCTGCCTGGGTTGCCAAAGAGGCAAAAACAGTGAGATTTGCGATAGTTGGTAGATTAGATTTTTGTAGCACTTTTCAGGAATGCTTAAAATGTCCTTTTTGTGTTTTAAGGGTGTTTTAGGGAGCCTTCAATCCAGGCCTGTTTAGTCTGTGTTAATCAGTCCAGTTCGTTTCCTACAACGTCTGGTTCATTTGGGGAGGTGTGAATAAGTAATCAAACTCTGATCCACCTACACACCTGGGTCTTGGTGCGGTTGAAGTGAACTCTGGTGTGGTTCGAGTGAACGCCAAGCGAACTGGAGACCGCTACAAAAGCAGGAAGCAGACCATAGCGTGGGGCATTCTGGGTAAATACAATCAAAGCAAATGCTCGTCTATTGCTAGTGGGAAAATCCTACAACCACTAGAATCTGACGGCATTCCATTTTTTATGCTCGCAATATTGTGACGAAGGAAGTTGCGCTCAGTGTCTTCTTCAGAGGGTTTTGTGTCATTTCCTTCAGTGGTTGCTAGTGCAGCACCAACACAGGCGAGGGGGTAAACAAGTTTTTCAAACTGTACAGTGTGAAAGTGAACCACACCAGCTGAAAATGTAACAAATGTTGCAATTTTGGTCCCCAAACAGTCTACTTGTACTGTGAGGTGTGAAAACACCCTCAAGGAATCTCTGTTTGGTGAAGACTAATCTATCAATCATGTTTAATCAGTATGAAGTGTGATGAGTCAAAATGTTATCACCCTTTTTTGTCAGGCTGGAGGCACAGACAAGAAAATAGAGGCCTGAAGGTGACTGTAACATTTACTGTATTTACCAAAAGAGAGAGAGAGAGAGAGAGCTACTCCAGTAACCTATTTATTGGTTGCGCTGGTCTTGGAGAACAGTCTGGAACATGGTTTCCGTTTACATTAGTATTGTCATTTTTATTTAGCTCATTAACGCCGCCATAACGACAGCCACCGTTTTTTTTTTACTTCGCTCATTATCTTTAGGTTTTCAGCCTGCGTTTTAATAACACATGGCAGTCAGACTTTATCGAACAGCAGCCAATCAGAGCCTTCCTCTTAAGGCGAGCCTCCGTGGCGCTTGACCAATCACAGCCGCGGAACGGGACCCATGCCTCCGAGTTGTGCAGCGATGCGGTCACGTGACGTGTGGAAGAGGAATGCCAACATGGACCCGTGGCAAGGACGGGATGTGAGCGTGGGGCGACAATAACACGACGGAGGAGAGCAGAAAACAGCGAGAAGACGGAGAGAGGTCGACGCATTGCCGAGCCTCCTTCCGGTAAGACACGGTAGGTTGAGCTGGGGCGGCCGGGGGACTCTTGCTCGGCTCTCCTGGAGACTAGCAGGAGTATAAATAGAGCTGTGTGTTTTTTCCCCCCCCTTTTTGACCCAGCCGAACTTGAAACTCGTGGATTCCTCCGCTGTGTAACCACGCGGATGGCTTCTCCTCGTCAGACAGTTGCGCTCTGCTCGGTTTTCTCCCCAGCTTTCGACTCTGGCCCTCTGTTGTTGTTTTTACCGTAGCTGCGGTTGCTTTACCATATGCTCGTGGGCGCGTCGTTGCGGGCCGTGTTCCCCCTCCCCAACTCCACGCAGGCCCTGCCGCAACATGTGCCCCGGCTGTCTGACAGCAGCAACAACAGCCATTCCGACTCATAAGCAGCTTCCCACTGTAACCATAGCTGGTTATGCTAATCTGTACGGAGAGGGTTAAGGGTGGAGGAGCAGTAGGAGGGGAGGGGGCGTGTGCTTTCATCCAAAACAGTCTCCATTTTAGATGAGCGTATTGATCTGTTTGAAGCTAAGCAAAAACGTTACAGGTTCGCCAATGAGCCATGTAACTAGAAAGTCCTGTAGGTGGCTCTCGTTCAAAACTTCCTGTCTGAGTTGCCAACGAGGCAAAACGAACTTCCAAAATCTCCCGCTGTCACTGTAGCCCACTTAGCTACGGTCAGTTTAGCTCGACGCAAACTCATTCAGTCGTGGTTGAAAGTAAGAACACCCTCTGAGTTTGGAGGAAACACCAAAAAGAGCCGTATAACGCATTGTGCATGTTGACTGAACGTAACCCAGGCACATCTGAAACAATCTGATTCAGCAGATGTTTGGGATGTAAACTTTTGATCCTGTAAAAATCTGTTAGAGAGAATTGTACCATGATAAAGATTCAATAACCTAGTGGAATATGTCTGCACTATCTGTACAGTACTGTGTACTATCCTTACTTTTGTTTATGTGTGTATATATATATATACACATACATAATACTAATTATATATAATACTAGAACACAATCGCTGTTAAAGAAGTTCCTGCAGCTCCTATAAAGTGTTGCTGTCATGTTTTTTGGAACAATTCAGACACTCATCAGCTGTGAAGAAACGTCCCATTTCAGTAATGTCATTGTCTTCAATTTGACTGAATGTTTGCTTTTGCAGCCACCAGGACACTGAAATCTTTCTGTGACTTTTTTCCCTGCAGGTTTCTGTGACTTCCTGCCCCGGGTGTTTTGTTTTTTTTTATTCTCAATGGTGTCCCTCAGCAGCAGAACACTGACTGTGGAGTCTGAGCTGTTCAGGGACAGCAGCAGCAGCTTGTTCTCCTTCTCAGAGGAGGATGCGGTGTGCTTGCGCTCCTGCGACAGCCCCGGGGCCTTCCAGCAGGGGGCCCTGCACGGCTCCAGCCCCGAAGAAGAGGAGGAGGAGGAGGACGAGAGCGAAGGCAGCAGCCGGCTGGTTTATCGAGGCGCGGCAGACGACGGGGGAGCGGATTATCAGGAGCCTCGGATGCCAGAGTTTTCTTTCCGCCCATCATCGCCGTTCTCTCCCACCCTGGAGGACATAGAGGAGTTTCTGAAGGAGAAGATGGAGCAGGTGAGGGCGGACATGAGGAGCAGCAGAGAGGAAGATTCTCCGTCGTCCTCCGTACCCTCGGCTTCATCAACAGAGACTAAAAGTGAGCCATTAGTTGGTGCTTCCCTCTGCACTTCCTCCTCGGAGACCCCCGAGGAAGAGAAAGAGAAACACGCCCCTGTCCAGGTTGACCCGTCTCCTCCTAGTCACTCAAGCCCTCCTCCAGCCACGGTGACCCCGCCCGTGCTCCTCAGAGCTCCGGTGGTTCTCCAGCTGCAGCCGTTACCTCTGACCCAGCCTCAGGCCCCCACCGGCTCTCCTCCGTCAGCCCCGAGCGGCATCTGGCTCACTCACCTGGTCATGGGGCTCCAGGGCGCCACCGCTCCAAATCTCACCCTGGTGGCCCCCCAAGTGTCCTCCACACCCACCACCGCCACCACCAGCACCCTGTTGCCACTCAGCAGCGATAACAAATCAGCAGACCAGAAGTATGTGAAGATCGCTCCTCTGCCCATCACTACAAGGACACTGGAGATCACAGCAGTGGGGGGCAGTCCAGGGGCCGCCCTCCTGAAGGCAGCACCCCCCCGGGCAAACAGGGCATCGCCCACCGAGAGGGTCCACAAGTGCTCCCACCCAGGCTGTGGGAAGATGTACACAAAGAGCAGTCATCTTAAGGCCCACTTCCGCCGGCATACAGGGGAGAAGCCGTACACCTGCAGCTGGCCAGACTGCGGCTGGAAGTACGTCAACCTCAGATAAGATTCCTTCAGTTATAGCACAAAGTCCTCCTGATTGTTGGAGGTCGACGCATTTAAACCTGTTTAGATGTTACCATTGCTCTCTGCACAATAGCTCTAACTCAGTCAGCTTGGATGAAATCAGAACTAAAAAACTCAAAACAGGAGTTTTAAGTCCTTGTCAAATGGGTTTGGGTCTGGACTTTAACTGGGCCATTTTAACACATTAATATCTTTTAACAGCGTGTCAAACAAACTTTTTATTTATTTTTATTTCACCTTTATTTGACCAGATACGTTGACTGAGAACAAATTCTCATCTTCAACAGCGACCTGTTCAGAAAGCATTAAAATATCATACAACAGAATAACACGCAGAGTCATAAAACAGAGGAAAAGATAAAAATTCAACATGTTGATGTGAACAAAAGTTTTAAATGAAAAGGAGTACCTGGAAGAAAAAGCAGTCTGACATTGTCTTACCCTTCTCTCAAAAGCCAATTTGCATAATCAACTAGCATCAATCAACCATCCATAGAAATCCTTCTAAACAGGCAGTACTTATGTAAATATATAAAATAACAAAAAAAGAAGATATCTTTGTAATGATACCGCAATCTATGGAGTCAATATACCTCATTAGACCATGACAGTATTTTATATTTTATTAATTTCTTGTTTTTGTTTTAATTTCTTAGTATATAAATCTACTTTGGACACTGTAAAAGTGACTAGTATGGAGAGTAGTTTTAATGGGGAAAAGTTCACATTGTATATTATTCTTTTGCAAGGCACTGTATGAGATTTTTTATTATTATTACTATTAAACCTTTATTTTACCGGGATTTAGAAAAAAAACTCAATTGAGATTACACAAAATGACGCAGTTAAAAGAAAACGACAAGCTTTGAAAAAGAACAGACATGTCATTGAATCGACCTTTTAGTTTTAATGTCAGAGCTCTAAACAGGATGAATTCAGTCTGTTGCAGTTTATTGTGTTAAGTACCAGGAAGAGGGAGCAGAGTGAACATAAGCCTTCTTTTACCCAATGCAGAAATATTTACTGTATGCAGAGGAAATATTTCAGCAATGTTAGTGAAAGAATCACTTTAACATCTGTCTGCAAATGAATGTTGATTAGGCAGGTTAGTGTAGCCACCTGCTGCCTATCTGAGTCATTCTTAGTCGCACAAGCGATCAGTTGGCTGCTAATTTGTCATTAAATTAGGCTAATTATGTTTAATTGATCCTAAATCAACATTTCCATATTTTATGTTGAGCTTTCCTATTCTTCATTGGTAAACTTTATGAATAAAGTTATACTACTATTGTTACATTGTCAGAACTAAAATTTCCATGGTTAGTGCTAAAAAAATAAGTTCCGCATTCATTTTTACAGCACAAGAAGGGTTTATATGGTTTAAACCAGAAAGATTAATAGAAATCTGGAAGCAAAATGACAGAAGCTGCAAACCATAATTAGGACCCAACATTTATGATCTTTTACTGGGTCCGCTACACCCGTCAGTCTCTGATTAATTATATATTGAATGTCAACTACCAAATTGGAAGGAGTTGACAGGATGTGACGTATCTCTTGATTCGCTGTATGGTTTAGCTCGCCAGTCTGGTCCACTTGGCAACAGACAATCAGAATCGTGGATCAGGATCTGGAACTGGATCTGAAATAGGTTCTGGAAACGGGGACCTGACCAGTTCCCACTTGTCAAACTCTGTGATCCGGTGAAGGTTTTAATCCACAATGATACATCCACAGCAGCGATGAACAGCGTCTCCTTCCCGGCCCGGTGAGCAGCAGCCATGTAAGCAGCAGTTGTCTATTAAGTCGCTGACGTATGGCCGGTCATGTGACCCTAAAACCACGCGAGAACAGACACACTGAATGGTGTTTGTTTTTGTTTGGTTTATTTTTGTGCTCAAAAGAAATTAAGGAAAAGAGGATTTATTTTAAAATAAATCTTTAAGTAAAAATAAATAAAAGTGAATCTAACAAAAATTGAAAAGATTATCCTGGTTATAATTACATTTAAAAACTTTCTTTATAAAGGATCCTTTCCTCAGTATTTATTTTTTGGTTATATTACTTGAATATTAACATGTTAAAGGCTGGGGTCTGGTTAGATAAGACCACAATTGCAGAATTTGTGTAGGAAAACTACCCTGAACATATCACAACCACTGTGAAACACGGTGGTGGCAGGTTCATGCTGTAGGGAAGCTTATTTTAATTTTTTCTTCTCACAATCTGAGTTTTAGCATTACTACAAAGAAAAATGAGTAAAAATTTCAGGTCTGTATAGTTGCTAAAGTGATGGAGAAAAAAAAACTTACAGCTTGAATTGGAGCAAAAGATGATTCTACAAAGTATTGACTCAGGTGTTGAATACAAGTGCATGCCACGCTTTTCCAAATGTCTGTGAAACTCTACTGCTTTAAGTTGTGTAACATCTTCCTCACCCTGACCTCCTGCTCTCACACGCCCAGGTTCTCCCGATCAGACGAGCTGTCTCGCCACCGCCGCTCTCACTCGGGCGTCAAACCATACGAGTGCACTCTGTGCGAGAAGAAGTTTGCCCGCAGCGACCATTTAAGCAAACACACAAAGGTCCACCGCAGCTCCCGGCCCAGCAGGGTGATCCGGACCACTGTGTGACCGCTCTGGGTCTGTGCGAACCAGGTCTGGGGCTCAGGCTTCCCTCAGGACTTTTTGGTGCTTTCACAAGCAGAACTTTCCGAAGAATCCGGAGAGCTGGCTGTTGTTTCCCCCCGGCCCCTTCTGGTTTCCTTCCTTTCTCTTCCTCTCCGCCATTCTCCTATCAATCGTCGCATCTGAGGAGTTCACCTCATACAGAGCAATCAGCCACCTCAGGAAAAACTGAGCCGAGAGAAGACTTCCTGTCATTCATACGCACATCACAGGAGACAGTCTTCCAGAAGCCCCTCTTCCAGCCACTGCTTGCACTACTGCTCCTGGAGCCTGGAACTCCCAGCCGCTTTAGGAAGAGGGACACTAACCAATAATGGGAACATCTGTAGTTGTATAATTTCTCCTCTTTACATCTGCCAGTTGTCCCTCTTCCTTGAAGCCAAATTTCAGGGTTCACGTGCACAAGAAGCGTCTAACGTTTTCCTTTTCTGTGTCCCGGTTGGTGTCATGTGATCCAGTCACAAGGGTTTTATGGTTACACTCCTTGTGGCAGCGCTCTGTCCTGGGTGCAAGTATGAACAGCAAAGCAGAAGACGCGGTTCGGAGCTGCCGTCGCATTTCAGAGACAATCGAATTGTACCAAACTCTGGGCTTCGCTCAAAATTATGTAAATCTGTGCAGAAATTCCCAAGTTAGTATTTTATGCAATCAACGCTGGCCTTTCGAAGCATTCACCCAATTATGAGCCACTTTATCTGGATCTGTATGCCCAATCTCTTGATCGCTGCCTTTTGCCATGATCACCAACTTGTCTTCATCCCATTGTTGTGTTGTTGTCTGATGACTGCTCATATTTAACTGTGATTCCCAACAGGGAGGTTGCCAAACCAGAAATCCCTGTTCCGGTCCCGCAGGAGAGTGAAAGCGACACTCTCGGTGCGTGACCGTCTATAAGCTCCTTGTTACCGGCAGATCAGTGTGCAGCCGACTTCTGTGGCCTCGAGAACCGGTGGGCCCGTTGGTGCAACGGTGACATGAAACACTGCTCTTACTTTATTACAGTAGCACTTATTGTAACCATCATTATGTTGGATTTTAGCAGCAACAAAAGCTAGTAGTTTAAATAGATGAAAAAGCAGCTAACATCTGTCCAATCATGTGGATTAGCATTAGGCATGGGCCAGGTAAGGGTGTCAGGGTATACCATGTATCTCTGATACACAGGGTTTCCTCACTGGGTCGTACCCAGAAAGCCTTCAGAGGGAGACAACCTCATCAGATGTTTAAACTACCACAACTGACTCTTTTCGGTGCAAAGGAGCATCAGCTAAACTATTTTCTATGATTTTAAAGTGCTTTTAGGGTGTTTTCACACCTAATAGTCCGGTGGACTCGGTTCGATTGGGGACCAAAACGGTAACATTTGTTCCATTTTGAGCTGCTGCGGTTCGCTTTCACACTGCACTGTGTCAATCGAACCAAACCCTTTGAAAAACCTGTTCCTCCCCTCGCCCGTGGTGGCGTTGTATTCAGTATCACTGAAGGAAACAACAAGAAAACCTCCAAAGAAGACACTGAGCGCAACTTCCTCCTTCACGAAATGCAAACAAAAAATGGAGTGGCGTCAGATTTTAGCAGCTACATCTAGCAAAAAGACAAAACTTCTAGTAGTAGACTCACAGGTTTGTTCTATTTGTATTTACCCAGAATGCCCTGCGCTGTAGTCCGCTTCTTGCTTTCGGAGCGGTCTCTGGTCCACTTGGCATTCACATATGAATTCGAACCATGTCAGAGTTCACTTTAAACGAACAGAGACCTAGGTTTGTAGCTGAACGAGAGTTTTCATCACAGTTCGATTACATATTCACACCTACCCAAACAAACCGGACGTTCTTGGCAAACGGACTGGAGTTTGAGTAAAGCGAACTGAATAGGGCCGGTGGGCATGCACCCTTCATGAAAAACCAGGCAAAGTGTTGGGGTGACTGGAGTTTTCTCTGACCATGTGGAGAGTACAGGAAAGCAGTGCTGCCCTTCCCCCACCTGTTGCTGTACATATCCAGTCAGCTGGCTTATTGAAGGCAACTCTTTTTTTTTCATACTGATCAAAAAGACAAATGTAAATGTCTTGGAAACAAAAAAAGAAAAAGATCAGACTTGGTGTGGAAGCTGAAGCAGCATTGTTCATTACTCTTATCAAGGTGTATTCACCACAGCTGGGGTGCTGCTTGAAATAAATGGGTTTTTCTCAAGATATTTGTGTTACTACCATGAAATATGGTGTTTATTTATAGTTAAACCATGAGTCTCATACTGGCCCATGCCTCATTAGAATACTATAATGTGTATGCAATACAAAGGACAAGATAACACATGTACAGTTTGTTGCCTTGATATAATACATGTTTGTTTTTTTTGTTAATTCAAAGAGGATTTTCAATCAGTGCATTAAGCTATTTAGTCGTGTTCCTTGAGAACTGTTTGGTCCATTTTGTAAAGCTTGATTGTAGCGTGATCAGTGTGTGGAATGTAGGACAGTTCATAGTTTGGGATTATGACTCCTACTCTGCCCATTCACAAACCAATAAGCTAAAACTGCTGGTTTTTAAGTGCACTTGTGTTTGAAGAAATGAGCCGCCATCGGCTCTTCCTGGTTTTGTACTGGAACCATCAAATGCGAAACCAAAACAAAGCCACATGCTTTTACAGAAGGTTAAAACATTTGTTCTTGGATCTCAACACGTTGGTGCTTTTCGACCTACCAGTGCTTCACAACAACCCTCTGCACACACGAAAGTGGGAAACTTTTACACACCTGGCTCGTCTGGGCGGAACCAGCACACGCACTTACTACTAAAAACTAGCTAGACTAGTCTAGCATAAGCTCAGCAGACATTGGTGCTTTTGGATCAGGCTCAGACGTACAGGCCTTGTTCGTGTAGCAGCCATTTAACACAGCTGCCATCGTCACCTCTGTCTCCCATAGCATTTAGCGTACTCCCCAGGTTTCACAGTGCAAACAGAAGCTGGCGGTGGAACAGACAGACGGGGCAGGCGTGCTGATCCGTCTGAACTGGAGCTGTCTTTGTGTCTGAGCCTCCCCAGGCTGCTTCTACTGACCTACATCCAGACCTGTGCTCTAATCATCATCATCAGATTCTCTTTTTATCCCGCCCACGCCTGTGTATCTTGTCGAGCAGATAACCTGCCTGCGTGTAGTATGTGTTTGTAAAATTTATACATTTATAGATGTATACACACACTCGCATATATGCACACTCGGATACACATGTTTTTCTTTAGTTTTTTTTTTTTTAATATTAAATATGCTATTTTCCTATTTGCAAAAATAAAAATGACATTTAAAAATGACCAATGGTGTATTGTGGAATCTGTATGTATGTGTATATTCACACACATCTGTGTGAAATGTTCCTGCCCCTTCCAGATTTCTTCTATTTTTGCTTCTTTGTCACACTTGAATGTTACAGATCAAGAAATTTTAATATCGGACAAAGATAACCTTAGAATACATATAAAAAGAGTATTCAAATAATTATTTCATTCTTTACGAGCCTAGTTGTGAATGATGATGATAATTTTCTGTGCTGTTTTAGAATTGCAGTCTGCCTGTATGTACAGGGTTGTAGTTTGGCAATGGCAGTAGAGGAAGTGAACTAAGCCATTCAGTCCATGTTGGCCAAACTTCCAAATATTGAGCAGCTAAAGTCAGACCAAGAGGAATGTTGTTTGGCTTGGCACTTCTCTCTTTGTAGTTGGGGATGATTGTTTATAGTGCAAGCAATTTCCAGAAAGCTTCATAGCCTAACTTTATTTCGAGTTGAGCTGGTGCATTACATACGTCATGGCCAAGTGTTAGCTATCTAAGACTCCAACAGAGTCTGCGGCTCCAGGAGGCAGTTGTTTCTGAATAGCTGAGGGTCCAGACCCTTTGGATGAAGCAAAGAGTCTGGATCCTTTGGATGAAGCAAAGGGTCCGGATCCTTTGCTTCTTCAAAAAGGTCTAAACTGTTCAACCTGTATAGAATAATTATTGGAGTGAGGAACAATGGATGGTTGGTTGCTGGGCCTCTGCAGAGCTGAAGAAGTTCAATCATTTGAGTCAGATGTGTTAGTGAAAGGATGTGTCTACAAGTAACAAAATGGTAGATCGTGAGGAGTGGAGTTGGAAACCACTGACCTAGAACAACTTCTAAAGCTCCAAGGATCTCAGTTGTGTCAATTAGGACCAGGATTGAAGATTTATCAAGAAAGAAAAAAAAAGTTCTCTGTGGGAAGATTCTAAGATCAAAACCACTGCTTGACCAAAAGGGCCCATCACACACTTGGCAAAAATGACCCTCAAGATCTTTTTTCAACATTTGCAGAGATGAGGTGGAACTTTTAGGAAGGTGTGTGTCATGTTACATCTGACCCAAAACCAAGAGCTTTTCAGAAACAGAATATCATGACAGTCAAACATGGTGGTAGAGTGGGGTTTGCGTCTTCAAGACCTGGACAACTCAATTGATGGAGTCCTGAAATTTGCTCTGAGAACCGTACAGAAGAAAGTCTGACCACCAGTACAGGCCCTTATGCACAATCACAGGACAACGATACAAAACACACCAGCAAGGCTAGTCTGAATTGGTAAAAAAAAAATTAAATGGATCTTTCAAGTGGCCTATCCAAAGTCTGGATGTAAATCCAATTCAGATAGTGTGATAAAACCTTACCATGTCACTCACACTTGGAAACTGTCAGATGAAAAATGTTTCTACAAAGGAAAGTGGCTCAACTTTCCTCAGTAGTGACCCTGAAGACTCTGCCGTTTATCGCAAACGCTTCATGCCAGCTGTTGCCACAACTAGATTTTTACTAACCTGAGTAAGGACTGAGTCATTAGCACTAGAAGTGGTGGGTTGCACATACACCAGCAAATCAGATCATATACTTCACCAATTACAAGAAAAAGAGGTAAAGCAAAAAGCAGAAACCTAATCCTGATGCCATCAAAACAGATTCTGGCAACACTTTGACTGCTTACAAATTCTGTACGTAGTGATAATGAAAAGAATCGGTGACAAAGAGCAACACTGGTGGAGGTTTTTATACACTGCGGTAAAATAAGTATTGAATACATCATTTTTCACAGTAAACATATTTCTACAGGTGCTACTGACATGAAATTTCTCCAAGCGTTTGTGACAACCCAAGTAATCTATGCACAGAAAGAAACCAATACAAGTTCAGAAATTAAGTGATGTGTTCTTGAGTAACGTAAAACAATACACGTAAAAAAAGTGCTGAACACATGCAGGAAGAGAAGGTGGAAAAATGCATGATAAGCAAAGACATCAGCTGAAACCTATCAGTGATCAGAAAGCCATTCTTTCCCTTGTCAGTGCAAATGAATATCAGCTGGTACTACGAACAACTGTGGTGTTCAGTGCTTATTTTACACACTGTATGTTAAATATTTTAAAAGACATCTACCATTTTATTTCCACTTCACAGTCATGCATATCCAGTACAATAAAAATATTTTAAAAATGAATTTCTAATCGACTGGCGACCTGTCCAGGGTGACCCCACCTCTCGCCTGTTGACAGGTGGAGACAGACACCAGCGCCCCTCCTGACCCCGATGGGATAAGGGTGGAAGAAAATGGATGGATGGATGTAATTTCTTATCAATCTCAACAACAATCTTTAAAATGATGTCTTACTAATCCACCAAGATTCACCCTTTACCACATCAACTAGCCACACAGTAGCGTTCAGCTTTTTGCTGTTGTTTTTATTTTTAGTCACCTGCTCTCCATGATAGCCGCAAACTGGTTTTCCTGCTGAGCTGGATAACAGCAGCATGGATTACAGCAGAGTGGGTGCCACGGTAACCACATCAAGGCCCCTCCAGCGAGCCTGCAGATTAAGACATATATATATAACTATATATATATGTTGCAGACAGGTTTCAACCTGTAATTACTTGTAAACTGTGATGCAACTGCTGCTGCTGCATATCTGCATGCTTATCGCCTCGGTATTTCCAGTTGCGCTCGGCTGGAAGGCAGCGCTGAGAGGAAACCGGGAGCAGCTTCAAAGCCAAACACTGGAGCTGTGGCTTTCCTGCACTGCCTCTTCACATCGTGCTCGACGTCTCGTTTTGTTTTCAGTAAAGAAGGCCCCTTGTCTGATTTTTGTGGACATATTTCGATTACAGGCCGAACAAGAGAGCCCAAAGAGCAGGCCTGAAGGAACGAGAGAGAGAGAGAGAGATAGAGAGAGTGAGGGTGTTTCCTCTCAGAAATGAAACAAGGCCAGAGGCGCTAATGTGACAGGATGAGTTGACAACAGTCACAAGCAGAGGTTACTATAGGACAGAGCGCTGTGTTATAAACAGGAACACGGCTGCTTTTTCAAAGCGAGTGATAAGAAAATATTCCTACTAAGCTAAAGAGACGAGGAGAGTTTTTCTTGATTTGTGGAACTGCTTCCAGCTTTTCCATCATATTTAAACTCTGTAAACATGTTTTTCCCCTTATCGTCTTTCGTCGTTGCTACCAACGTTTCTTTGAATCTACAGAAGCATGCGTCACAAACACAGATTAAAGCGGCAGCATTATGTAAAATCGATGTTTTTGAACAGCTAGACGAAACACAATTAAATAAACTATTGAAAATGTTTTTATCCTAAACATATTAGGGGCGTTGTAAATAGAAAGAAAAGCATAAGGAGTCAATTTCTGCTAAAACACTCAGAAATTTTGAAAAAACAAGGACATTTCTGTAATTTTCTAGCAGATTTTCAACTTTTCAAACTCAAAAAAGTCTTTGTTTTCTCTAAACAATTTCTGAGATGAATGTCAAAATTGCAGATTTTATTTTTTGGTGGAAATTTCCTCCTTTTTTTTGCTATCTACTATGGCTTTAATATGCAGTTGTACAAACCAGCTCATTCATATTCAGCAAATCAGCTAAATATGAATGAATGACGCTAATGGTAAACGATAGTAGGCGTATTACACAGCTAAAGTGGCTTAGGAATGACAGAGCATCTGGTGTTGACATGTTGGTATGTGGGGCCCCAAATGAAAATCTGCTTAGGGCTCCAAACAGGCTTGGGCCGGTCCTGATTACCACCACCAACCAGAAGCCCCCTCCCTTTTTTGTTGTGTACAGTTTTTAGTCCCTGTGACATCAGAGTTGTGATGAAAACAGGTTAATGAAGTTCATTCTAGAATTCAAAGTTTTTCCTGCTCCTTAGTCTGGAGCAGGTCAGCCCAGTTATTTTCTTGTTGTTCCTCCTATTGCGATGCATGTTAGAACTTAACACTTACTTTGAACAAGCAGCAGAAAATAACTTTGTTTTTTCTAAGCAGCATCTAACAGCCTTTGATTATGGCTCGTATTGTGTGTACTAACTCTCCTCTGTGTTTTATCCTATTGATTGCTTTTACATGATCAATCATTTCTTCTTTTTTTTGTTGACAAATTTGACCAAAAAAAATTATGTCAAATTTAAAACTGATTTGTACAAAAATAATGACAAATGAAAGTTAATTAGCATAAAACAAGAGACTGCACCCACCCACCTTTAATAATAATAATAATAATAATAATAATAGAAAAATAGATTAATTCTGGACTGTATTACAGCTTTTAATTACATTCTATTCAAATTCTGACCTTAATAAAATGGTTTGTTTTGTGTTACTTTTTAATTGTGTTTATCGTATTAAGCAATTTGAACTGCCTTGTTGCTGAAATATGCTATAACATAGGTGTCAAACTCTGGCCCGCGGGCCAAATTTGGCCCGCAGTGTAATTATATTTGGCCCGCGAAGCAATTTCAAATTAATATTAGAGCCGGCCCGCCGGTATTATACGGTGGCAACGCTGTGACGCCCCATTCACCGCTTATACTACAAATCCCATAATGCTCTGCTGTTTTTTTGGCGCGTCAATCAGGACAGAGGCAGACACGCCTCCTCCTCTGTGTCAGTAGCACTTATGGTAGCGGACATGGATGTATTAGGAAGGTGGTGATCCGTCTTCTTGCGCACTCCTTCGGTGAAAGCCCCGGCGCACCCCGCATCCCCGCATCTCTCCCCCAAACCTCACTGCGACCTCAAACTACAGCCGTCACTGTGTTACCCTACCAAAAAATGGCAAAAAGAAAGGCAGAAAATATAACTTTTCTGGACAGGTGGGAGACAGAGTATCTGTTTACATATATGAGCAACTTTTCTCCTCAGTGAAGATGACGAAAACGTCTCACAGGAGGCGTCTGACTGACGAGCATCTTTGTTCGATAATGAAGGTTTCCTCAGCTCAAACTCTGAGCCCCGACATTGATGAACTGGCATCCAAGAAAAGATGCCAGATATCTGGCTTGGCTGCATCAGAGTAGATCAGTGTGTCGCAAAATGAGCAATAAATAAGTTTTCTATGCACCTTTTCTTGTTACTCCAAGGCCTGAATGGTTTATTCATAGTTTATTTAATGATTTATTCATAGTTGTTATGTTATTTTATTTTCAAATTTATTAGCCTGTGTACGAAGCAAATTTTGACATTTACCTCAGAAAGGAGGCATTCAATTTTTATTTAAATTTTATTTAATATGCCATTTATATGTTTTATCATTATTTTTAGCAACTCAATTATGCACGCCTGCACTTTAAGTTATATAAGCCTTGCTTGTTCAATATTTATTTACAAAATGTTCAACCTTGGCCGGCGGCTTTGTTCAATTTAAAATTTTGGCCCACTGTGTATTTGAGTTTGACACCCCTGTGCTATAGAGATAAACTTAACTTGAGTTTTAGATTTATCATTGTGGTTTTTACTTCTTGTCTCATCTTGTAATAATCTGGAGAAAACATATCTATATTTTCTTGGTAATATAGATACTAACCCTTTCATGCATGAATTATGATCCTGTATGTCAGGATTTTTTCCCCCAAGTGTTATAAATTTTCTCAGGGGATAAAAATAAGGTGGGGAAAAAAAATTTGTAATTTTTTGTAGGATTTGTCCAAGTGTCCACTTAGGTGGACAACGTGCGCTTACGTCTTTTCAACTAATGAAATGCTGTAAATTATATTGTGAATATAGTTTGACATTAGTTAACAGAATGCATAAATATAGAACATTGTATTCAACTCTCCTCCTAGTCTAATGTTCACTACTACCTGATCCTTTAATTCAATCCCTCTCATTCAACCGCTTGGTCTCATTTTAGTCTTATTTTGGTTCCTTCTCAAGCAGTATGACTTCATTATGGACATTTTAAATTTTTATAAAACTAACAACATTGAATATGACACTTCAGCATTCTGTTGTTTTCTGTAACATAACAGTACTGGCTCTTCAGTTTCAGACTTCTAAAAATCAAGGCTATCTCATATGAAAAGGCGCAAAGCACCCAGGTTGCAAACAACACATTGGATGCAAATGTATTTAATTTTGTCTGCAGGCTGAATCATTGCATGTTGATAGTTTTGGCTGCAGTGAGGTAGGGCCAATGTTCCCCAGACCTCAGCCGGATCTCATGGGGTGTCTTAGACCAATGGTGTCCAAAGTCGGTCATGGAGGGCCGGCGTCCTGCATGTCTTAGTTTTCTTTCTACCATTGTTGTATAAAGTACTGAAATCTCAGAGTCAAGTAAAAGTACAAGTACCTCTCCAAAATATGACTTTGGTAAAAGTCGAAGTCACTGACTGAAATGTTACTTGAGTTAAAGTCTTAAAGTATCTGAAACTTCTTGTACTTAAGTATGGAAATTACTGTAAAAATGGATGTACTCAAGTAATGTAATGAAAAGTACAAGTAAAAAGTAAAACAAAGCAAATGCAGTTTGAATGACATTTTTTATATTTTGGTAAACTTGTCAAATACACTGAAAATAATGTACCCAACCAAGTGCAGGCAAAATTAAACCTGCTAATAGATATACCTGCAGGCATCATTTAGTTAAGAAAATTAGGTGCTTTACCTATAGCACAAGGTTAACTTAACCTGCTTTACAACTGAACCAGCATCTTAGTAAACCCTCCAGGACAGAAAATACAAAGTTTTTGTAAGCCTTAAGTTTTCCCTTCAAGTAAGGTCAGTGCTGAAAATGAGAAAAATAAATAGTACAGAAAATGCGGCCAACATGAAGAAAAAGAGCTGTTACGATTACTCTACTTCACAAATCAGTCAATAGGTGGTGCACACAACTGGTCATTATGCAAAAGAAAAAAAACCCAGAAAACTTTGGAGGGGGGGGGAATGCTGCCCGCACTGACGCGGCTCAGGGATTACGTGACACGCAGCGCCGTGCGCAGTGCCCTACAATGCACTGTAAGCTATGTAATGTGTTTTGAGGCAATTGACCAAAATCCCGGACAATTTTTAAATTCCCCCCGGACATCTTTTTAGGTCTGAAAAGTAGGACATGTCCGGGAAAAAGAGGACGTCTGGTCACCCTATCACCAGCTGGTGGTTCCCCTGGAGCCGTGTCCAACGTAGTTGCAGTCGTTGTGGTCTCCGTCTCCTCCTCCATGTGACTGCTGCTGGTTGCGAGACTTGCTTTGTGTTTAATGGGAGAAGCGAAACAGGTGTATCCTATTGGTGGTGATGAACCAGCCCAGGCAAGTAGGCTACCGACTTTGTTCGGTAGCCTACTTGCTAATCAGTAGGTGGGGTCAAAACACTTTGTTTCTCTCTCTCGCTTTTTTATAACGAGTAACTAAACCACACATTGAAAATGTATCGGAGTAAAAGTACGCAATTAAGTTCGGAAATATAGTGAAGTAAAAGTGAAAGTCATCAAAAATTTTCATACTCGAGGAAAGTATGAAGTACTCCAAAATATACTTAAGTAAAGTAGTGAAGTATTTTTACTTCGTTACTATACAACACTGCTTTCTACTTCAACCCACTTGGATCAAATGGTGGCTCATTAGAAGATCTCAGGAGAAATGCTGAGGAGGAAGTTGTTACCACCAGGCAGAGAACTAGAACATGCAGGACGCCGGCCTTCAAGGACCAACTTAGGACACCACTGCCTTAGACAACGGCCTGCATTTAGCGGTGATGGGATGGCACCGGTACTCTTGAGCGTTTTTGGATGGAACCCTCATTTATTAGCACACAAGCTACAGATGCCTTGAAATGTAAAAGATACACATTCTCCAAGAAGTGAAAAAACACTTAGTATGATGTCAAGGTGAAGATCTGATTCTTACGATCAATACATTCTTGACCTTGGGTATCTGAGGTATGACATGATCCCATATTTATTACTGGAAATGTCTTCTATTCCTGATCTGTTAAGGCCAGAATTTATTTTTTCTTTTTTGGAATGCGTACAGGTTTGTAATCTGTAGGTGCTGCATATCCAGTTATTTCATGTCCCTCGACCTCTTGCTTCTTCATCATCCTCATCTCCACTGTCACTACTGCTCCCATTGGCCAGTAAAGTATAAAAACTTTACTTCTTATTGGTAACAATGGACTTCAAGTTAAGAACTACAATATGTCAATTTATTTACAGTCAAAATATTTGCTGGAAATGTTGCATATTGTAGATCTATACTCAAGAGTATTGATATCAAAACCTGTCAAAATATTGTCACTGATGCATGACGTCCACTTCGGTGGACAGGTGATCAGTAGTAATTTTCTCCAAATATAAAATTGTTATTTAGAAAATACATCAGTAGTATTAGTCTTTATGGGTTTCTTGGTGTCACAATATTTCTTTTACCTGCAAGAGATTTCCACAGTAGGAGGGAGGACTGGATACTCCCGAGTTAGTCTGATACACTTCTGTCTGTCCGCCCTATTGGATTTAACAAAAAAAATCTTGCACTTGCAGTAGATGGACAGTAGTTGGCAGTGTGTTGCCTGACGCACTAGTGCCCACTTTAGTGGTGTTTGTGCTTTTATAACATCTACAAGAAACACAAGAAAATGGCTTTTAGAAAGCTGTCCACTGTAGTGACCGCTATACATGAAAGGGCTAACATTGGAGAGCTTGACACTATCAACCTTCATTCACATTTGATCGTAGAACTTCCCTTTTATGTATAACACACAGAGAGCAGGACATTATTCGTGTAATTGGCCATTTCGCAGCTTGGCTCTGAGGATTATTGTGATGCACTGCCCCTTGGTGGTGATTCGTAGATCTACAGTTCACGCTGAGTGCAGGAATAAGGTGTTTTGCTTTTTATATTAATCCAGAGAATTTCTTAGAATTCTGATTCCAAATGTGGGAATTCCATTTCTAACAAAGACAGCAAGCATGTCCCACCCACTGATACTGATACAGTAAAAAAAAGTTGTAGCAAAAATAATGCTATTCCATTGGATGCAATTCATTTGAGCTGCGATACGTTTTATTTTACCCACAGTTACTGTTAGAGTACAGAGCTGGGTTAGCCTGATATTGGAGCACGACACTAAAGTTTCTAGCGCTGCTCATCTGAAATTTTTTTTTTTGTTTTTTCATGATGCAATCTTGATTTTTTTTTTTAGGTGCAACATGACAGAACAATATAGAGTGCCTTGCAAAACAATTCATACCAACATAAGTTTCATGTTGCTTTCAAACTGGAAATGACAATATGTTTGATTTAGACTTTATGACAAAGAACAACACAAAATAGTGCAAAACTGTGAGTCTAAGCATGCATGACTTTTAAATCATTTGGCAATTTTTTAAAAACTATTTTTGAGTCGAGTGTTACGTCGAGTAACAATCACAAGGTTCTCAATTTTATTTAGATTTAGTATGAAGGAAGAAGAAAATTATACATGCTTTTGAAAAATAAACATTTTAAAAATATGCCTTGGATTTGTAACATGCATCCTACAAGGAAAAACAACAGGTGATCTGTCACTCGTTTCTTTATAGTTGAAAGAAATGAAAAAAAGATAGCTTAAGCTAAAACCAGAGACGAAAACAAACAATGGAGGAAATGATCTCTGTTTATTTGATGGCGCATTTAAGTAACTTTTGAAATCGTAGGAATTCCAACTTGCATTGTTCTTACAATCGTTCAGAGCGAAAACAACGGCAAACCAGTGAAACTGATGAGATCGCCAAATAACCTTCTATTACATAATGTTACTGAAAATAGTTAAACTCAAGACGCTATTCTTGTCTTATCTTCTTTGACTTAACCACATTTGTCAAACAGCTTCTGTATGGAAGGACTTCACACCCACGAAGTCCGTGGAGAAAGTTGTCGGATTGGGTTTATACGCAGAACATTGAACGCAGCATCAGTTCCTGGTCAAAGGATATACCGTCAGTGAGATCCAGATGCTTTTAAATCTGAATTCCTGAGTGGGAATGCGCTCAGCCATTTGCTAGGACCCTGTTTCCCGACCCACGGTGCTGTAAGAGCTCCCCAGAGATGACAGAGGAACACCTGGACGCGGCTCGACGACTCAGAAATTCAGCGGGCTCTTCGAGCGAGGTAACCTTAGCACAGGAGCTAACTTGGAGCTAGCCCTGGGCTAACTTAAAAGCTAGCTAGTTAACGTCGGCGCTTTCATTTGTTTGACACCTCAGCCCTGTGTGCGCGCGCGCTGAAGGCGACAGTAGCTGCTCGAGCTTTAATTTGGGACATTAACTGACGCCGAAGGAAACCTTTAAGCAGTGTTAGCGGTACCGAAACTATCCAAGGGTTCCCCATCAACAAGTGGTCTCTGTTCTGCACAGTGGGGAGCTGCTGGTTGCCTGACAGCGCGAACAAATCGCTCCACTTTAAAACATATTGATATAACTGTGCACCAAATCTGCCATTCCGTTTAGCATTTCATCCCTATATCTACAGATAAAGGTTTCAATCAGTGTCATATGTTATGTAACCCTCTGTGGTAATCTTCTCCGACTGCAGTTTTCCTCACTGTCCTATTTTCCTCTGATATCGGCGCTTTTAACATGACGGTGTGAGACAGATTGGATAGTGTGTGTGTGTGTGTGTGTGTGTGGGTTGGGTTTTCTCCATCCAAGCATGTCGCATGAGTCAGGCCAGATTTATTCCAAGAAGCTTAAACATCTAGATGTTGACGGATCCTGTCCGAGTAGAAGTCATATTCTGATGCAGCAGCGAAAATACCAGAGACGCCATTCAAAAATGAATTATTATAATAATATTGTATGGAATGTTTGACTGCAGGTTTCGTTACGGGAGGGCGTAGTGTCTCTCTATCATCGTCTGTCCTGTCAAAGGACAGAATCGTTTTGTTTACTTACATTGTGGTAGAGAACTGACCGACACGCATGTTTTTAATGGTGCTATTGACTGGCTCTGATCAGTCGTCAGCAGATCAAATACTAATAATGCTAGCCCATCAAAACTAAGAATTCCCACCGTTTTTAGTCTGCAACTAGAAATAACAAAAACTGAAATTGAGAACATTTTTATTTTTGCTAACTGTGAAAAAACAAAAACGGTAATTAATGGGGGAACAACTATAACTAACTAGAAAATTCCTGAAGAAATTTAACCGGGGCCTGCCAAAGTGTGCCCGTCGGTTTGGACCCAGCGTTCTGATGCTACAAATTAGCATCAATGCTAAAGAAAGCTGCAATCATATGAATACAATGACAAGAATGTTTACTAACATTGACTTGCACCATTCAGTATGATAAAGTAAGTGTATCAGCTAAAATTAGCAAAAATGCTAATGTTAGCGTGATTGCTGTCAGTAGCATGTGGGACATCACTGGGATGTTTTCTATAATGGTATTACTCCATTCAGTAGACTAAACATGGCTAATAAGTCAAATAAATAGCTAATAGCTTATATAAGCTAAAATGCTAATGCTAATGAACTGCCTTGCTGCGCAAGGCAGTTCCCTGACCTGAGAGAAAAAGATAATGCAGAATAATATTATTGCACCGCCTGCGGTGGTGCACTAACCTCAGGGGCATGTTGAGGCTTTTATTTTGAAATTTTTGTTAAGCTTAATTTCAAAGGTCCAAACTAATCCCATGTCTAATAGTCATTGGGTTAAATCAGTTATTTATTGCTCAAAAGAGCAATTACCTAATGTAAGATTTCTCAAGGCTTTTATTTTGAAATTTTTGTTAAGCTTCATTTCAAAGTGCCAAACTAATCCCATGTGTAACAATTGCTGGGTTAAATCAGTTATATAATGCTCAAAAGAGCAATTATCTGATGTAAAAATTGTCAAGGCTTTTATTTTGAAATTTTTGTTAAGCTTCATTTTAAATTGCCACACTAATCCCATGTGTAACAGTGCTTTGGATAAAAAAAGTCACATAAAGCCAAAAAGAGCAATTATCTGATGTAAAAATTGTCAAGGCTTTTATTTTGAAATTTTTGTTAAGCTTCAGTTTAAATTGCCACACTAATCCCATGTGTAACAATGGTTGGGTAAAATCAGTTATAAAAAGCCCAAAACACAAGTAGTTCTAAAGGCCAGCTCAGTCCTCCTCTGTAGTAACTGACAGTTCCACCATGTTGTAGTTCTGACATTCAGCTCAGAACTCTTTTGTAGGCACTCAGTGTCCGCCATGTTGTAGTTCTAACCTTCAGTCATTGTAGTTCTAAAGAGCAGTTCAGAGAGGCAGACTAAATTCTATGTCTATTTTGAGTCTAACTGACACTGTTTTGTGTCAGTTAGACTTTTGTTTTGAGTTAAATTTGGCTCGTTTTTTGTTAATTATGTCGCCACAGTTACTCGAAATGCCAACAAAAGTAATAGCTCCCCTCACGGGATTGAGCCGCACGTTTTGATATATATATTGTGAGGGGGCATGCAGCGGTACGAGCCGCATTAACGGTAGTAGGAAGCGGCAGTTATTTTGAGGTGTAGAACAATAGGTGCCTGCCATGCAATGCATAGGGATTGCATCCCTATGCATTGCTATGGGCAGGCCCCAACTAGAACTATATTGTGCTTTTATAAAACTAACTTTGTTTTTCTCTTCATTAATCTATTTAATAACCCTTTGAACTGATGTGAAATAGATATTTTTTTTCTCAACACAAGCAGTTTACGTCAGCCTTCGGCAAATTACGGCACGCCATATTCCTCCTGGCGGCGCTTACGCTAGTCTGCAAAAAGGCAACAAAACGTTTAGAATTAGTTGGTTGTTCAATAATAATAATTTTTTGAAAACTAATGCGTATTCATTACCCAATAGATGTATACATAATCACAATACAATACTCTGGTTAATTTTTAGGTGCAGAATTCAAAATGGTCAAAGTATGAAAAGTTAAAACTACTACTATAGAAACCAAACAATATTCAACTAATAAAAACTAAACGTTCAACTAATAATAACTAATGAAAACTAGCAAACACATCAAATGCTGACTAAAACTAACCTAATTATACAAACAAAAAGTCACAATGAAATAAAACTAAACTGCAACGAAAAAACCCAAACTATTAAAACCCTGATAAAAAATTTTCCAATCACACAAACTTAAGGAAATTGGTCCTGATCATTCGGCACACTCCTAATTTTAAAGATCTCTGTTTGGTAAAAATTGTAAAAATGAACATTTTACCACCTGGCATTTTTAGAGTTATCTGACTTAATCCTGTACTCCACAAACCCCAACTGGTGTTGATTGAACAGGTTCCTCTATCACTGCATCACCTTCCTTCAATGTGGGAATCTTGTGGGGGCAACACTTCTATCAGACGGTGCTGCTGAACTGACTCGCAGTGACACCACTTAACGTTCGAAATAAACGCTTTAATGTCTGATTGTGTGTCTGGTGTGTGTTTTCTTATTTTTCTTTTTCCTCAGTAAGCGACATGGACAACTCTGTCACCCTGTGGCAGTTCCTACTCCAGCTCCTGTTGGACTCCAGCAACGAGCAGCTCATCTGCTGGACCAATGAGGAAGGAGAGTTCAAGCTGCTGCAGGCCGAGGAGGTGGCCCGGCTTTGGGGAGCCCGCAAGAACAAGCCCAACATGAACTACGACAAGCTCAGCAGGGCGCTGAGGTACTACTATGACAAGGTATGCTCCGGTGACCTCTGACCTCTACACAGGAGCTGGTCAATCAGGGAAGTTTCATGCCAAAGAGAAAAAAAATCCCACAAATCGTCTCATGACCATTTAGGAGTTTACGCTTAAAATGTGTGGAAATACTCTGATCCTATTTGTTCACAGCAACAAGAAAGGAATGGCAGCTTGTATACAGTTGAGACCAGAAGTTTACATACACGTCATCCACCTTTCTTCTTCTTCTCACTGCCTGTAGTTCAGTCAGACCAAACGTCAGAATTACCTAAATTATTTCTGTTTTTTAAATGTCTGTTTTAGAATATCCATCCATCCATTTTCTAACATCTTTGTCCCTAGTGGGGTCGGTAGGGGTGCTGGTATCTATCTCCAGCAAACGTTTCGGGTGAGAGGCGGGGTTCACCCTGGACAGGTCGTCAGTCTGTCCAGGGCAACACAGAGAGATACAGGAAAAGACCAGTTTACCTGACAGTCATGTTTTTGGACTGTGGGAGGAAGCCGGAGAACCCAGAGAGAACTCACGCATGCACAGGGAGAACATGCAGAAAGACCCCGGGCCAGGAATCAGACCTTCTTGCTGCAAGGCAACAGCTCTACCAATTGCGCCACTGTGCAGCCCTGTTTTAGAATAATTTATTCATTAATGTCTTCAAAATCAGACAGTTATGTTAGTTATATATTGGTATCAATGAGGGTTAATTGAAATATTTAACTTCAGACAGGGAGAAAAAAGTTTATGCGTCTTTTTATTTGGTGTATGTAAACTTCTGGTTTCTGCTGTATGTAATTCGTTTGGATTACATACAAATTCCAAGTAGTGCATAAATGTGAAGTGAAAGGAAATCATATTTTTTTTATTTTCTATAAATAAAAAGCAGAAAAAGTTGGTTGGACTTGCTTTCAGTCAGTACAGCTGCAGCTGTTTGGGTCTTCACTTTGTTTAAATATCCAGAAGGAAACTGACATTTTTCTCCAAAACAGCTCTGGGTCAGTCAGATTGAAGAGTGTTTGTGAAGATCATTAGTTTAACCACTTATTCTCAATTAGATTTTGGTCTGGCCTTTGACTGGGCCATTCTAAATTGTAAGTATGCTTTGATCTTAATTTGTCGTTTAGGATCGAACGTGAACGTCTGGCACATATTCAACTCTTTCACGGCCTTCAAGTGGTTTTCCTCCAGCATTGCCTCTTATTTACCTCCATCCGTCTTCCTGTCCAGAGTGAAGTAGAGCGTTAAGGAGGAGCAGCAAAAGCAAATGAGGTGGATTAGCAGAGATTAATATCAAAAGATAACACATCTAATATAAAGGTGAATGTAGTTCTCACTGCAGAGTAGAGATGCAAATCTTTCAGTTGTAGCGATTTGATTCAGTCTTTTAGGGTCACAATTCGAATCAAACAATATTTATTTTAGAACAAACTTTTTCTGTTCAAATGTTCTGGAGTTTCTGCTTAAACAAAACTAATGCATTTAGTTAAAACAGATCTCTTTGGTTTCATAGTGTATCAAATTCCATCAGTTAAGACTTAAACAAAAATAGTTTTGTGCATAAAATTCTGTAACTTAAATTACCACTATTAGGCTACACTTGTAGTAATTATCAATATAAGGTTACATTGCACTGGAGCTGATGTCAATCATTTGTTTTTTGGATAATTAAAGTGAACGACACAAAAAATTAAACATACACAGAAAACCCCATTAAAAAGATGGAAATATATACAATATATACAGGTTTAATATGCACAAGGTTTGTTTAAGATGCATAAATAGACAGTGACAGGTCAGCTTATCTGCCTGGCTTTTTCTTAAATTAAAAAAAAATCAAAGAATTATTCAAAATACTTATGTGGGTGATACAGTCTTCTACAGTGGCCTAGTGGACATGTGATTCGATATGCACTATGCTCACAAACAAGAGTGGCAAAGATGCAAACTTACAAATTTTAACATCTTTTTTTTTTTGTGTATTTTGAATCAATTCAGAATTCCCAACACTAGGAATTGTGATTCTCTATAGAATAAATTTTTTTCTTGCACCACTAGTGCAGAGAAATTCTAAAGTAAATAGCTCTGTAGACTGGTGCCCACCCTGCCTGTGGTTTGACCCTGTGGGCGTTGAGCCATGCTACTCTGGGACGTCTGTGGCTTTGGGCTTGGTGCAGACAGGAAGCACCCAGCTGCCCCACACAGAGGGCGGTGCTGCCGACTCACTCTGCTCCGTCTGTTCTGTCTCGTAGAACATCATAAAGAAGGTGAACGGCCAGAAGTTCGTCTACCGCTTTGTGTCCTACCCCGACATCCTGAAGGGAGACGCCGCTGCCCGGATGGATGGGGGGGACGATGGAGCAGGCGGAGTCCTCCCTGCTGTTGCTAAGAGGTTGGACGGTGCTATGCTGGAGGCGGAGTCTGACGACCGCTCCAAGGCGGGGTCGGGTCTGGCCGCTCTGGGCTCCAGCACCAAGCAGTCCAACAGAAACGACTACATCCACTCCGGCCTCTACACTTCGTTTCATCTCAACTCCCTGCACAACGGCCGGCAGCTCTTCAAGTCCATCAAGGTGGAGAACCCTGCAGAGAAGCTGGCTGAGCGGAGGGCCGCCTCCCAACAGAGCCAGGAGACCCCCCCTCTGCTGCAGGCGCCTCCAGCAGCCGCTCCGCCATCGGTCATCAAGTTCGGAAACAGCCCGCCAAAGCTGCTCGCCATGCCGCCTCCTCCAGTCGCCATAGAGACCACCTTGAGCGGCTTGGACTCCCTGCAGGCTCCACCTCACAGGGCCGGACTCGTCAGCACACACTCCTCGCTGCATCCCCAGTCCGTCTACTCGCTGGAGCACAGCCGGCAGTCAGAACCTGGCCTGGGCCTACCGGACCTGGACGCGGCACGGGAGGCCGCTCAGGAGGGAAACATGACCAACAGTGACGGCGAGTCAGGGGGCTCTGGGTCCACAGAACCGGCTGCTCTGGAGACACCAGAGACCCAGCCACACGACAAGGTCAGTACACTGCTGCAGCCATCTCTACATCTTTCTACACTGGACAGAGCATTTATCAAATTATTTATCATTTATCCTGATTAGCTTCTTATAAGACTTTTGGTTTATAGTTCTTACAGTAAATTCAAATCATTGATGGGAAAAAAGGTAAAACTGTAAAAAAAAACATTGTTAAACCCCTGAAAACTGTTTGTATTGTTGGGATTGTTAGGGAGGTACGGATCTACTTTTTTCACGTCCGATACCAATACAAGGTTCAGTATCGGCTGATCCTGATCTAATATAGAAAAAATATAGAAAAACAGCTGAATTAAAGTAAAATGTTTCTTTTTTGCTAACTGCACCAGTACAGCACACTTGAACATACAAATAGCTTCATACGCTTGGTCAAACATGTAAAAACAAAACAACTTTAATTTATTCAGTCAGTATAACAGCCAATGTAAAATAAATAATAAAGCATGATGTCACTCAGAGCACAAAGTATAGAATTAGACTGAATAGATCTGACCTTTTACATCAGGCACATTGTCACTGATAACCAATCTAGATCATTTTTCAATATCGGGACCGAAACAGATATTAATATCAGATTGGTGCATCTCTAATTGTTAGCTTTACTATTTTCTCCACTGTTTGTTCAGTGAAAGTATCTATAAACTTGGAAGTATATGTGCAGTTTAGTGTTATAAATCACACATCTTTACCACGCCTGGTGTCCTCTTCATGTGTGGTGTCCTGAAGAGGCGCATTACAATAAAGTTTTTCAAGAGCACTACTTGTTTGTGCCATGCAGTCACAGCCATACAGTTACCTAAAAAAAGTGGTAAATAGTTTTTACTCTCACTTTTATCATTATAACAGTTCCACAGAATATCGTGATAAATCTAAATCCATATTGGCCAACTTCTAGATTAAAATAACAGATTAATGTTGACCGTATTTATGAGTTTGTTTAAACCAGCAGATCTTCCTATGTGACTGTCACAGCTGTCACAGTGTGACCCGTGTTTTTAAAGGAACCTGTTGTGTGTCCAGCAGGTGGATGGCGGCATCAGCGTGTTTATAGACGAGCCCGGCCTGGTGGACACTGAGACCAGTTCGTCCTCGGTGAACAGCAACACCGCGGGAAGCGCTCAGGCTCTGGGAAAAACTCGTAAACCGCCAAAGGTCCTGCAGCTCAGTCCGCCCGCTCTGCTCGTCACCACGTCCGAGTTCTCCCCCATGAACCTGTGCAGCCCCTCGCTGCCCACTGCCTCACTCACACCAGCAATGCTCCAGGTGAGACGCCTCTATACTGCCACATTGCCATGTTTATCACATTACAGCCGATGTCAGTGTGCAGTGTCTCCGAATGCACCGATTACAGTTTTGCTGATCCCAATGTTGGCAGATACCGATTTTTTATTCTTTTTTTTTTTTTTGTCAGAAAGGTTTTCACCATTTTGCAGAGGTAGATCAAATTTACCACTTCTTTTTGAAAAGTGCTGAGGACAAAGCCACTGCACTCCATAGATCTTTAAGTTAAATGTTTGTGAAGACTTTTGGAAGATGTTGAGTCAGACAGAATAAAATGAAGTTGGACATTTTCTATAACTTAGTACCGTACATCTGCCTAGTTCTATATTTTTTTGTTTTTCTGAGTACTTGTTGTTTTCTGTGATAATTGAATTTATAAATGTGGAAACAAAACAGACGGGTAAATTAAAGCAAACTACCAGACTGGTTTCTGCTGGTGTAAAGTTGCAGAGTGATCAGCATAGAGGTTGAGCTGGCACCATGTCAGTGTTTGTTCTCCATGACCTGCTTCTGTTGCATCTGTTCTTCCTGTCGCAGCTCCTGCTGCACAAAGTAGAACAGAGACGCAAGGCGACAGCAGAACCTCTCAGCAAACCTCTGAGCTCAGGCTGGAAAAAACAAACAAATCTGTTTGAAGTTAAAAATATAATAAAGAGCAAACTGCTGAAAATCCGTGAATACTTTAAAAACGCTCATAACTCCCGATTTTAAAATATCAAACACCAAATATACATTAATATTAATATTCAGACATCTTTCAACTGCTTGACATCTAAATGAAGACAAGTCGGCACCCTTTTCCGACAATTAATTTCAAAATGCAGCCTGTTAATAGTTTTCTTATGATTATTATTCAAACGAAAACAAAAACAACAACATGACTTTGAATGTGTTTTTATTTTAACTCATAATCTAAACCCACTTTAAAGTGTGTTCCAAATAGTTCCTAGCCAAATGTGACTGTAAGAAGGTGACGCTGCAGCTCCCAGGTGAGCAGCAGGGGGCAGTAGAGCTGCAGTAAAGTCTCCTTGTTGTTGGCTGTTTAACTGTTGGTGGTGGCACTGTGCGTCAGAGTGGATTAGATCTGCTTGTTCAGGTCAGACTTGGTCATGGCT
Source organism: Xiphophorus maculatus (assembly GCF_002775205.1). NCBI lineage: Eukaryota > Metazoa > Chordata > Actinopteri > Cyprinodontiformes > Poeciliidae > Xiphophorus > Xiphophorus maculatus. The sequence continues at coordinate 32,325,738 of NC_036462.1, forward strand.
TCCAGCTCAAGCTCCCTGTCGGCTCACATATGGAAAGGACCACCATTTAGCTGTCTCTGTCGTTTGCCTGTGATGGTCTTTAAAGATGAAACTCTTATTTTTTGAAGCATCAACACAAAACATAACGAAGAAAAGACAAATCTGGAAATTCTGGGTTAATTTCAGTTGATATGATCATCACATTATTCAGCAATAAGTATCACAATTTTATGGTTTTCCGATATTTTGCATGATTTTTGTTTCACCTAACGATAATTCTTGCTTTTCAACCCTGTATTACACTGTAGAAAGTTGGAATAACAACTTTTCTATCTTTTGTTGCTGCTTCTTTTCACAAGATGCTCTGAAGAAACGGATATTTCTCACAAATGTTTTTTTTTGTTGTTGTCACATTTCCTCCGCAAACAGGTTTGAAGGTGCTAAACCTTTGTTTTCACTACCAAATTTTCCTCTCCTCATCTTCCACTCTCCACACAGGAACCTTCACAGTTGGACCTCCGCTGTGAGTTTGGAGGAGGAGGCGGCAAAATGTGGTCCTAGTTGGAAAAACTAGAAAAACAGTTTAGAAAAAAGGTTTCAGACGCCTATAATCTGCGAATGGATGATATACATTTTAGTCTGAGGAAGACACCTTGTCTGATTTTACAATTAGGCTTAAAATTTTATTTTTTGATAAAGCTTTTAGTTAGGCTGGGTTAGGTTACCCTGAGTTACGTCTGTAGCTGTGCTGCTATAGGTCGTACAGACCTGCAGCGGTTAGATGTTAGATACTAACTAGAACATAACATGCCATTTCTTGCAAATGTGAAACTTTACTCAACTAAAATTTTACAAAACAGTTAAGTAAATTACCGCTTTAGAATTTGTCCAGAAAAGTTCATTTAAGGGAAGCAAAGTGTGCTAAGCATTTTCAAAGTTAGTGAAAATGCTAAAGAGCTAACAAAAAATAAATAAATACATTAGCTCTGCTATTAGCTGATTAGTAGAATACTGTGCCCCACTTCAAATGGAAGACAGTTCCAAATCCACTGGCCCATTTCTGTCCTAGAGTGGATCAGGACACTCTAGGACAGGACACAGAAAAGTGACAGTGGCCTGCGCTGACCCGCTGACCTTATATGTCCTCACCTTGGACTTTCTATATTAGGTTCTGCCTCAGAGCCGGTCCCAACCCTGCTGGTCCTTAGGAGACAGACCAGTAGCATATTCTGTGCCAGCTGTTGCTCCATTGATATAATGGCGTTTTACAGCAATCATTTACAACAAGCTATGAGCGCTGACATTTTTATGAGGAGGATAAACATCCTAGAGCAGGGCAGCCGATAGCAAGACTCATTAAGCTGCTGATATTAATCTGACAGCCTGTGGCTTCAATAAGCTGGTTTATTTAATAAAATCCAAATAAACCATGATAGAGTTTTATGGTTGTACCGATTGCAGTTTTCTGACCTGACCTGCCGAATCAGATTTTGTGTGTGTGAGAAAATTTGCTAAAAAATAGTGACAACGTTGCTAAGTTGGCAACAGTGGGGTGACTGTTGCTAACCGTGGATGTACAGATGTGACCTGGTGGGTGAAAAAAGGGAAGAGTGGCAGATTTTCCAGCCTCTGCGGAGCTAGATAAGGTCATATTGTGCATGTAAGTGTTGGCTGATCTCCCAAAATGGATGAAATCGGTGCAGCACTGTAATGTAAAGTTTGTGGTCGAAGTGAATCTGTTTTCAGGTTGGTAGATTATGTTGCAGAACCTGCTTTAACTGTCTGTTTATGTCCCTCCCAGACTCCAACCCTCCTGCTGACTCCCAGTCCTCTGCTGTCCAACATCCACTTCTGGAGTACGCTCAGTCCTGTCGCTCCCCTCAGCCCAGCCACCAGACGTCAGGGAGCCCACCTGTTCCAGGTGGGTGTGTGGAACCAGCTCTACTTCCTGTTTCTCTCCGCTCTAAAGCTTAACACCATCATTTCCGTCTCTGTCGCAGTTCCCATCGGTCCTGAACTCCCAGTTCCAGATCCCAGTCCAGAGCCTGGATGGGACCAACACACCCGGACCCATTTCCCCAGACCCCCAGAAAACGTAGACGCAGCCCACGCCTGTGTGTGGCGGACGGATGAGGCTGCAGCGTTCGCTTGGTCTTGTGGTATTCACGCCCTCAGGACCTTTTTCTGTTCGCCATCCTGATGCATTTTGTCTGGCTTATTTTGGGATCACAGCAGATGAAAAGGAGAGAGGGATTTCCATGGTAACCAAACTGGACACAATCTGCTTCACACCTAATGGGATTCCAGCTATGGCTTTGCTGCCAGACTGGTTCTTCTGACCTGAGTAGACTCGGGTCGTTTGTTGCTCCAACCTGATCATACACCTGCCTCAGCTGCTCACTACCCGACCCACGCCACCTCCACCCTTCTGTCTTATTCTGACTTGTGGCCATAATCCAAACTGGACCTTAAGTTATGCTTTGCAGATGTTTTAACACTCCTTTCACACTTTTTTCTAGGATCGAATCCCAACATTCAGTGTGTTTTATTTGGATTGGATCTCAGAGAGTGAAAGGAGTGTTTGTTTTAATGAAACTTATGTGGACACCCTGACAGTCATGTTGACCTGTTTTGCCTTCTGTAGGGAAGAAAGAGAAGCCATACAGCATTTTTAGCCACAGGGGGCAACCAACCAGCAGTTGTTCTCTCTCTGTCATGGATCACTAGTGTCATTGGCTTGTTGGGGAGGGAAACCAGAGAACGGAAACAGAGGGAAGCGGCTCGTTTGTTAGTGAGTGAGCTTTTCTTTTTATCATCACCAGCTGATCTTTAAAACATTGTTTAGAAATGAGAAAGCAAGAAAAAAAAAGATCCCTATGATTTTGTGAAAAAATTAATACCATAAAAAACTCCTTTTGATGCTCGCTATTTGTGGAAATCCTGAGCAGTTGTTTGTTGCATCTTTATAGATCCAGTTAAGAACCTTAGAAGCATTTTGTTTAAATTCAAATTAAAAACATATTTTGTTAAATCTCCAGTAGCAGTCAGACTTGCAACAAATCTAGAAAATCCTCTGAATAAAGACAGTTGTTGCATGGCATCTTATGACTGTAATGACATGCTAGCAGCTAAATATCCAGGGACAAAGACAATATTCCACAGTAACATGTCCTGGATGACATCATCAGTAGTTACCAAACACTGCTAATCCACCTCATTTGCTTTGGCCACTCCCCTTTAACTCTCTGCCTGTCCGTATGGTTACCAGGCTGAGCAGAGAGATGTTGGAGGATGGTTTGAACTTCCTGTTCCTCTCTCTGCCCTGCATCATGAAGCTTCCTCTTCAACGCCGCTTGGAATTATTGTAGCTTTTACGATGCTAATCAGTTGCTCCTAGTCGGGAAAAACAGTGCATTGTTGCCACGGCTACGCATCCTAGCTGTCCACAAGTAAAAAAAGCAAGAGTAATTGAACAATAATGCAACACCTCAACCAAAAGGATTAACAAAAGTGTAGAAGAAGAAATGAGAGCTAGCGTAGCTCCTGCTGCCACCACCAGTGGCACTGATCTAGAATTAGTTTGATTGCAGTTCAGCACTGGACATCCCTGCATACATGTAGTATTTAGTACTTGGTTATTGCTTCAGTATCTGTTTAGTGACATGCATATTTGTACAACTCCACATTCATTCAATCTGTCCTGTGAACGTCTACCTTCTTGTCAGCAGATGCTGCCGTCTTCCCTCTGTTTCCACTTTAAAAAGCTCCAAACAAAACGGCTGGAATTGAAGCCGAGACTGTTGATGGCTTTTTTTAATTGTTTTTTTTGTATGTTATCTTTTAACCACAAATAGCAATACCTTTGCTTGCCCAACAGTCAGCCAAAACATTATGACCTCTTTCTCCTGCTGAGCTGGAAATGCACCGAGCAGTCAGCCGGAATCAGGTCTGCTCAAGACACTAGAGGCATTCTTCAGTGTGGAAGTTCTTACTGTGGGAAGCAAGAAAGCGTTAAAAGCGACTTAGATGTAAATGTATCGTCGGCCGTTTATTCAGGCTGATATTTTCAACAGATGATAGGAAAGCTAAACATATTACTGAAAAGTTGTTCTCTTATATTTTTTCCTAAGGTTTTATTCTCCAAATTTAAACAGCCACCACTCACAGAAAACATTTTATTTGCTGTTTCTCTTCTTTTTTTAATCGGAATTGACTAAAATGACACAGAAATGTCCAACAGCGGAGCATCATTTGTGTGGAGGCCAGTTTGTAGCTTAAAGTTGCTTCTCAACTTTAATGCTTAAAATCCAAGGTGTCAAACTCGAGGCTCGTGGGCCAAATCTGGCCCACTCTAACTATTTATATGGCCCCTCTTATCTCAAGATGGCCACATAAATCAGATTATTTTTTTATCTACATTGTCAAATTACATCAAAGATTAAAAGTTGATTTAATTTTAAGAAGTAAAGCGATAATATTCTAATAGTTCCTTAATAGGTAATTTTATCAATAAATTTAATCAAAGATGCAACTATTATTTGAGTTATTGATTATTCTGACGGTTAAACTTTTATACAATATTAGGAATATATATATAAGGAGCTTATAAGAGCATTTCTTTAGAGAATGCAGATCATTTGTAGCAAAAGATGAATCTGTAACTAAAAATACTTTTAATATCAACATGTAAAAAAACTCGGGCGATTCTGCTTGACTTGACAACACACTGAAAAAGTGAAACATTTGATCAAAGTTAAAAAGATGGACTTAATCAAATTAAGTTTATCCAATTACATGCATTAAGTTAAGTCATGTTATACACGCATGAATAAATTAAGTTTGACAAACTTAATTCGATTTCATGTAACAATTCTCGTTTTTTCAGTGTAGTTAATAAATGGGTAGCAAGGGTGCTATTTTTAACAGAGTCTGAACCAGGTGAAATTAAAACTGCCACTTTAGGATTTCTGGGTAAAACATAATTACTGTTTTTTTTTTTTATCTTAAATGCGAATTGTATATATTTTTTTGTACAGTTTTGGCTTAATTGCTGCTCTGACTCCTTTTCTTGGGTCCGTATACTGGAGCTAATGATTAATCGATCACTAAATCAGCTTACAGTTATTTCAATAACCACTTCATCCAATTAATCGCTATTCAAGATCTCGATGCAACCAGAAATGAAAGAGAGCGACAGCGCTGCATCACTCTCTCCTTCTGATTGGGTACTGATGTTTCGGTTCTTTAACCCAGATCGCTGCCTGAACATTTCCCCGCTGCCTACCTATCAGCCATCTGAAGCCCACTCCACGCGTTTTACCCGACTTTAAAGCCATAAGTCTGACACAGACTCCAGAGGTACGCCCCGCCTCTAACATTGAAAGCGTGCGTGGCGCTTGTTTACACCGTGCTTGGATTAAAAAAAAAACCCACAGAGGTGTGTTCTGTTTTTAACTAAAGTGTCCAACTCTAACCCAGGGACGGGTTAGATGGGTTGGTGCAGGACACGCGCTCACTCAGATGGAAACGGTGCCTTACCGCAGCCAAGCTCAAGGTCAGCCTCACTAAGCTCTCTCACACACAGAGCTCTTTTTATTTTATTTTAAATTTCAGACGCCGTATCTTAGATGTCAACCAAACCAGAGAATTGGAGGAAAACTCTGCAGCGGTGTAATTCTGGATGCATTACTGTACATACAGACAGCGACATGAGCTGACGCGCTCTGCATGTAAAATACCAGCTTCACGTCGGCGGCCATGTTCCTTCTTAACCTGCCTCTAAATGTTTGCTCAGAAAGTGTATAGATAAATATATATATATAGGAGAAAAAACCCTGTCTTTAACTCATTGTAACCTCCATTTATTTTCCTGTAATGCAATAGAATTCTCAGAATAATTTCTATTTTTGTAAATCAGTGTCTGCTTTTTAATATTCCTCTTTGTGCATGTTTTTTGTATCCTTGTTTTATTTTGTGTAATTTGGGGGGAATTAATGTTGGGTTTTTTTTTCTTTCTATTTTTAGGAATCAAAGCCTTATTGGGATAAAATCAAAGTCTGTTTTGTATGTTGACTGTTTTTTGATATCGTGTTGATATTGTACATGCAGATGTTGTGATCAGACGTTTGCACTTAAGAGTCGGGGGTTCCTGTCATATTGGATTCTGTCACTTTTCTAGGATTTCCTTTGATGACTAAAGAAATGTATTTTTTCCCCGTAAAGGGAGGACTTCATTATGCACTTGTATTTTCTAAGAACAAAAGGAGCTAAGTCTAAAGTTTTACAGTTTGTATGGAAAAAAAAAAGACTAATTTGTAATTAGGCACTTGCACAAATATTTATAAAAATGTCTACAACCCATAGAACAGATATATAGAATAAGCATCTTTTGCTGTAAGTTTAATAGTAAAAACTATGAAATAGCTATAAAATGATCCCAAAGCTTATTTTTTTCTCCTCCAGTCGTCTTGGAGTTTAGTTTTGTCTTCATATCTGCTCTCTTGATTCTTTTCCTTGAAATGTAAAAAGTTGTTTTTAAAGAATGACTGTTTTTGCTTTGTTTTGTCCAGTTCGATGCTTATTCAAAATGTTTACAAGCTGCTTGTCTTGAGTGGCATATTGATGTGGGAGGAGCCTAGAGGAGTTCTGTACAACAGACCAATAATAAAACAAATGTCTAACTGACACCAGCTTTAATGTGTGTGTGTGTGTGTGTGTGTGTGTGTGAGAATCTGATCGGTCTTTGGAGCCTTGGTGGTTTCTTTAAGCTTCAGATCTGGTTCATGTTGTTGAGATCCAGTTGAAATCAGAAGTTTTTTTCCTCCCCAACTGAAATCAGAACAAACTTCTCTTGTTTTAGATGAGTTAGAATTACCAAAATGATTTCTATTTCCAGATGCCACAATAATATGACTCATAATGGTTTGAACAGATAAACAGCCTTTTTAAACATTTATTGCTATGAATTAAAATCCTTTCAATGAGGTGACAAAATGGAGGAGTGACCAGAGTTTCCTCCAGCTGGATAGGTGACAGTATTGGTGTCCACAAGTTCACACAGGTGGCTGATGCAAATTATTTCAAATAATGCTAAATTATTAGCGACAAATTGAATTCTTAGAGTACTTTGTCAAAACACAAAGTACTCGTCTGTTAAACACTTTCTGGATTCTCTATTTTCTCAGTAAATGGAACATTTATCCACTGGCTTCAATTCAAAAGCCGACTTATGCACCCAAATCTGCTTTTCATTATTTTTTTAAGGTTGACTCAAAACAGCAAGTTTAAAAAAAAAAGGGAGCAAAGTCTTTTTCTCAATGCTCATAATAAAGTTTTTTCTATTTATTTCAATATTCTGATTCAACAACATTTATCCCAAAGGAAAATTAAATATTTTAGTACTTCTGGCTAATGCAGATCTCCAGCAGCAGTCAGTCTTACGACTGACTGAGGAGGCCTCTGACTGAAGACAGCTGCTTGCTGCAAGCAGCTCAACACCCAGGGACAAAAAAATAATTCTTCGTAACATGTCCTGGATGAAGACAGTTGTTGGCTCAGATGTAAAACAATTCCTTGTTGCCACAGTTACGCATCATAAATGTTGATGAACCAGAGGGAATAATTGTCCAAAGATTGAACCCCTCAGTTTGAGCGACACAGTTCTAGAACAATAGGATCTACAGCGATTTATGCGTTTAAGAAAACTGATTAGATTATTTGTTTAGTTAAAGTATTGGAAGTTCTGTTCATTGACTAGCAGTAAAAAAAAAAAAAAAAAACTTTTTCAGTGATTTTAGGATTGTTTTTATTATTATATCTTGGGAAATGTGACAAAAGGTTTGGACACCGCTGTGAGAAGAAACCAGCACTGCCTGTTGCTGTGCCCTGCCAGTCAGCTGGCTGAAATAAAGCCGTTACACTTTTCTGTTGCTCTCGTGAAAGACAGCAGGTCTTCATCAACCTGATATATTTCTTTTTGTACCACAGAAGAAAAGAAACATTTCTGCTCAATAAACACTTGAAAAATGAAACCAACTCCTGTTTTAATTGTTACTTTTTCCTCAAGGCTAAATGGCAAAAAATAAAACAATAGAAAACAACAATATCATATTAGCAGCAAGAGGAAAAAATGTTTCCCTTGGTTTTAAATAAAGCAGTTTGATCAAGTTTGACGTGTCTGTTGAAAGTGTTTGTTGTACCATGTTACAGTGGAACGGCGGTTCTGATTCTGTCACACTGACTCAAGCCCAGAAACCCTGAGCTTAGGAACCGTCCTCAGACTAAAGCAGTCAGTCCAGCTGTCATGACGTCTGGACATCAGGAGCCGCCGCTCTTCGGCTCATCCTTCATGTCCAGACATGGAGACGAATCTGAAAGACAAACGTTTGCAACTGAAGTTCAGTCAAAGGGTAGACGCTTAGATTCAAACGAATGCATGCATCGTTGATTCCTGGGTAGCTCCTATATTTTTCCAAGCTGGTTGGAGCAACACACACACACACACACACACACACACACACACACACACACACACACACACACACACACACACACACACACACACACACACACACACACACACACACACACACACACACACACCGAGCTCCAACCCTAAAACATCAGAGCAAAACAGATGCCAAATATGTTGATCTCTGTCACTAAAGTACCACAGAGTGTTAGAGCCAGGCTAAGAAGTTTCAACAGTAAAGTCATAACATTATGAGAATAAAGTCAAATGACAACATCGTGATAAAATCAGAGGACATGAGAATAAAACAAGAGTATTGCTGTACGACAGTAAGGTAAAAAAAAAAAAAAGCACAAGAAAACAAATCATCAGAAAGTGAGAATAAAGTTGTAATAATGTGAGAGTAAAGTCATAATATCTGAGTAAGGTCGCATAGCAGGAGACATTTTATGGGAATTCCTCCAGGAAAAAAAAAATTAAATGAGGAACATTGAGCATCTTGTGAAGTTATACTTTGGAATCGGCTTTACAAATAAGGACTTAATTTTTTAACAAATCACCATCAAATAATTGTCAGTAGCAGGATTTTAAAACGACTGCAAAAAAACCAGAGTCAATTTCCAAGAGAGAATCAGAGACTAGACCAGCTGGTCCCTTCAGATCTTTAACTGTTACAGCTTTGCTCGCATTAAAAAAAAACCAACTTTTTTCTTGTAATTTTCTGACATTCCGGTAATATTGTGTCTTCATTCTACTAATATTAAGACTTTATTCTCATATTTAAAAAGATAAATCTTAGTCTGGCTCCAGGACTCCATTGCTGGTGTCTGAGCTTGAGGACGTGCAGCGCGGTGTTGGCTCTGTGTTTGACTGGATCTACCTGTCTGATGGTTTCTGTGAACACGGTGGGTGTAGAGGAGCAGCAGGAACAGACAGAAGCCAATGAAGGACGTTATGGTTGTACACAACAGGAAGGAATAGCTGCCTTTACTGTGGATCACCTACAGAAAGCAACACACACACACACACACACCCTGAGCTCCAACCCTCAAACATCAGCTGTAAGGTTTGGATAACAGGGTAGAGGTCATTTACTGCTGCTACTTCACATAGCTTAACTAATCTAATCTACCAAATTAAATCATGATTTCAATGGGGTGTTTTAACAACAAAAGTTTGAAATTGAAAAAGGAAAATCAACTGTCAGAAACCAGCAGTCGGTGCATCTCTAGTTAGAGGTCTATCAAAACCAAAAAACAAAGAAAGGCATCAATCACTAAGTCTGAGTTTTGTTTACAGAGACTTCCTAATCCATTTTATTTGCCGTTTCTGTTGTGTGGAGCTTTTATTAACGTTTCATTTATTGGTTTTGGATTTTGTGTCTTATTTTGGATATTTAAAATATCTTCTACCTCCAGTGTGAACTGTTTGCAAAAATGACAGTTTATTGATCCTTGAGAGGGCAAACTTGCTTTCTTATCCCATTTTCTTATCCCAACTGTAACTTCAAATCCAATTTGAAGTGATTGATCCGGAGCGCAGCTGGAAAGGAACGGCTTCAGACAAATATTTCCTGTAACGTTTCATGTGGTCAGAGTCTCCAACAACCAGACGGGACGATTCTCACCAATCCCACAAGCAGCTGCAGCAGCATCTCTCCTGTGCTGGCGCTCGTCACCAGGACGATTGTAGCGGAGCCTTCGACGCACAGAAAACAAACAAGTCGGCATGGAGACCAGGAGCAACAGGTAAGATGAAGTGATGGAGGAGCAGAGCGCTATGTGACCTTTGTAGTCCAGGACGTCCTCAGTGAAGGCCAGCATGGAGGGGAACACGCTGCTGATGCACAGGCCCAGCACACAGCTGGCTATGAACAGAAACACATGGCTGGTGTAGAAGATCAGGAGCAGGAGCTGGACCAGGATGACGCCCACCTGACACACACACACACACACACACACGTTTGCATGACTATCTCTGTGGGGACTTTCCATTGACTTCCATTCATTTATACAGTCTAAACCTTACCTAAACCCTAACCAAAACTCAATTCAGACTTTAGTCCTAAATCTAACCCCTGACCCAAAAACAGTGTTTCCCCTCATGGGGGCCAGGCTTCGGTCCCCACAACGTAGTATATGTCAGGAAAACGGTCCACAAGGTGTTACACATGCTGTGGTGAACGGGTTGGAGTTGCAGTAAATCAGGTGTTTATTTTTGTTCTTTTCATCAAACGTTCCTCTTCTGAGAATAATCAGTGTTTACAGACTCAGTTTGAATCTGAACGCTAACTTCACTCTGGGTGGAGCTAAGCTCCGACACACAGCCTCTCATGGGAACATGGACATGTGCTGTTTTGTCTCAACAAAAAAGCCCAACAATGAATGGCCCTTTATGAAATTAGAGACTGCATCATGTCTCACTGATATGAACGTTTCGGTAACACTTTATTTGACGGGGTGTGCATAAGACTGACATGACACCATCAAACACGACATAACATGTCATGAACATGAAGGAGTCTTTATGAATAACTGACTGCTGTCATGAAGTCACAGTCGGTAAATAATGACACTTTAATGAAAAGTCTGCACTTTCAATGGACTTTCAATGCAACATCTAGATCAACTTTTGTTCATAACAGATGTTATATCATGATTATGACAGTGTCATGTCAGTCTTACACCCCATCAAATAAAGTGTTACCAACATTTCCAGCTCTAATAGTTGCGAGCAGCAGCTGCCGCTGTATGACGGTGGGCCTGCTTCATGTTCTGAGCAGGTATGAAAGAGACAACAGAATCAGAATGCCACACAGGCTTTGTGTAAACAGTTTAGCTCCCACATTGTATCCTGGCATTTACATTCCCGCCCATTTCAAATATTTGACTCCAAGCAGCATGCCAGACCTCTGCCTCATACCAGACTAACGGAGAGCAGAGCCGGTGCTGGGTATCGGTAGGAGAAGAAGATGAAGCACAGCCTTCCTGCCGTGATGGAGGCCCAGAATACGCTGTCCAGACAGCCGGCTGCCTTGTAGCCCATGAGCAGAGGGGGGGAGACGGCGTATGTGTAGACAAAGCCGGCGTAGCAGCCCTGCAGGACAAACCATGAGAGCAGCAGGTGAAGAGGAGCTGCTGGAGGAGGAGTTGGTGTCTGCATACAGGAATGTTAGCATGGATTAGTGAGGCCAGGCTGGGCTGCTCTGAAGGTTTTCACCCACCTTCAGATGGCTCACCTGACAACCAACCAACCAACCAACCAACCAACCAACCAACCAACCAACCAACCAACCAACCAACCATTCACTTCAGCAGGTTTCACAGGATACAAAGTGAAACTTTGTTTTATTTTTAAGTAGACAAAATCCACTCCACTGACCAGGTGGGCATTTATCACTTTATCATTTATTGTGATAAATTTCTTGGAAGAATTCTGATTTATTGTCATGATAAATTCCAATTCACTCCGTTAAAAAAAACAAAAAAAAACTGTCCGTAATTTATTTTCAATAAATTTGAAAATATGATTAAAGGCAGATACTGTATGCAGTTTAGTGATGTAACTATGTTACCTTCAGTTGTTATAAAAATGCTGTCTGTATCAAACATGACTGAAACAAAACATGACTTTGCAGTCTGAAGCCTTGAAATCGGGCCTCTGTCTCTTTAAGAAGCTCCTACTCTTTCCCACACTGCCTTCAGGAGAGGCTTCAGTCTGGTGCTTTTTTTGAAGGACAATTTTGTTTACAGAGACTTCGACATCCATTTTATTTGTTGTGGTTGTTTTGTTTGCATATTTACTAAATGTAAAATGTTAGAAATGAAAGGACTGGTCCAGTCAAAGTTCAGACCTGAATCCAAATGAGAGTTGCTGGGAAGATTTGAAACCTGATGGTAGAGAAACCAAGAACAGAGGGACCTGCAGCTGTAACTGCAGCAGAGTTTGGTTTAACTGAGCAGCTTCTGAACATCGGCAACAGAAAACATGCGTTTCCGTTTGCGCTCACTATAATTCCATCGGTGATGAAGACGATGGCTCCGCCCAGGGCGTGAATGATGAAGAAGGTAGCGGGGTGGCCCTGCAGGTTGCTGGGCCTGCAGCAGTCCAGTAGTCCCCCATGTCCTGCAGAGACAGGGAAGAAGATCTGTTGTCTTCACCAACATACGAGGGCTGAAACGATTAGTCGTGATTAATTGATTACTGAAATGGTCATCAACTAAATTAGGAATCAATTCATCGTTAGTTGAGGTATACAAACTCAAAAACAAAACATTCACTGAAAAGACACCATAGCCAGAGCAGGAATTGACTCAAATGTACAAAGAAATCTAAGCATTTTGGATTTAAAATAATAATTTTAAAAAAACTGTCAGTAAATATATTCCATCAAGAACTCTTCACCTGGGTAAAAAAACGTTACAAGTCAGTAGAATTAAACTTTGTACATGTTGATGTTAGAAAACTTTTTTTAGCTGCAGATTCAACCTTTGCTGCAATTACTGATCAAGCATTCACTAAAAGAATGCTGTTTTTGTATTTCAGACAATAAAATGATTTTTTTTATATATTTAAAAAGGGAATCATTTGTCTACTTGTATTTGTGTGTATTTCTAATATTGCATAAAAACAGCCGTCACCTTGCTGTTGCTCCTTGGTGGGATGGGAACTGATGTCAGGCTTCTGGCTGAGCAGAGGGGGGCTGCTCCGGCAGCACCGCACCAGTCTCTCCTGGAACATCAATGCGAGGACTGCTGCTGGGACAGGGAGCTGCACACACACACACACACACACACACACACACACACACACACACACACACACACACACACACACACACACACACACACACACACACACACACACACACACACACACACACAGCTGTTTACTCTAATGATGAGCAACGATTCCTTCCTGTCACCTGATTTCACTCATGAGCTCCGTCTCATAAAAGTTGAGTCCATCCCCTCAGGTCCTGTTCAGATGGACCAAACTGGTCACAGTTCTGAAGAAGGACAAAAATGTATACCTGTAATTTATATTCCTTCTTGGGTGATTCTTTTTTTTGTACAGCAACACAACTTACTGTGAATCTGTGGAGATAAGAAGCAAATCCTGAGCATTCTGGTCCCGTGTTCCTCAGAGTTGTTTTCCAGGCTATGATAAATGCTTAATGTAATAATCCACTTTGCTGTTCAGTGCTTCATTAAACTGACTGTAATCTGACTGTTTTTGCAGAGAGAAAAGACACAAAGAGAATCCTGCTGCCTTCAGGCTGTCTAGCTCCAATCCTGTGTTAAACAGTGGAAATGTTGCTGCTGCTGTTTCATAATTCCACATTGATTTCTGTCTTTGAGCAATTTATTGACTTACAGTATGAATCAAGCACTCAGGCTACAGTATGTTAAGTCTCTAATCTGTAGGGCTGTAAAGATTCATGCAGCTTGCAAAATCATACGACACGCCTTAAAGGACCCATGAGACAGGACAGCATTTTGTTACATGTTTGGGAAAATAAATGACCACACTTTTTATTTTAATCGTTTCCCAAATTAAACTGTTTTAATAAAGAAGTGATCAGTGCAGAGACCCTCTTACCTGCAGTAGAAAGATATACCTTTGTGTTAAAAAGTAAATAAACCCAAAGGGTGGAAGAAGCCAAGCTAAGCTGCCTTTAGCTAGTTAAAGTCAAACAGAAGATGTTAATATCAGCTGGATTGTGACATGCAGCTGTTTGTTTCGTTTAAACTGAAGGGAATCTGACGTCTTCTCCAATTGAAGAAGACTTCATTCATACCAAAGGGAAATGAAATGTGGGAGAGCCTCATGTCGTCGTAGACGGTGATGCTGTAGGCAGAAAGGCTCTTCAGTAGCAGTCTGTCTTGCAACGAATCTGGAAAAGCCTCTGACTGAAGACTGTTGCTGTTTGACTGTCTCATGACTGTCATGACATGCTAACAGCTCTACACCCAGGCAGCAGAGATCATGTTCCACAGTAACATTTATGACTCTCATGATGACTCATGGATGACATCAGTTGTTAGCTAGCTCTGCTAATCCAGCAGTTTGCTTTTGCCGCTCCCCTTCAAGTCCCTGTCTGGCTAGAAAGCTGGGCAGAGGGAGAGTCTGGGATCTGATGTTGATTATGGTGATAGAACTGAACTTCCTCCTTCTCTCTCTGCATCTATGGAGACAATTTTGTTCCAATCTGGAAGTGGAAATTTATTTAAGCTTTTTTTTTTATCCACCTAAAGCTGCTGTAGGTTACTTTTAGATTATTAGTTTTTTAAATAATTGTTCAAATTGTCATTATGCCCTGACAGTATAATATGATAATCATCTCTGTGGTACTACAGTCATCTGCAGAAATAAAAAAAACATAACAAAATACGTATAACCATATAAACACATGAAATGTGACATGAACTCACATTGATAACAGCCATGATCCAGAAGGCGTACGACACCCTGGTGACGACCACGCCCTTCGTGTACAGAGGGTACTGGGAGGTATTGTGCAGCGGGGCGCCGTGTCCGGCCAGGGTGTTCCGGAGGTGTTCCAGGTCCGAGCCGGACGAGTTGGCAGTCCAGTTGGATGAGAGGACGCAGCTGTCCTCCGCCAGGAACGGGTCGACCACCAGAGGGCTGACCAACGCTCCGAGGCCAATGAAGAAATGCAAAGCCTGATGGGAGGAATGAAGGCTGAGGCAACATGAAGTGGTTCATAACTTAAGTAGAGGAAAAATACTACATGGGTTTAATTTTTGGGGGACAAATTTAAATTACTTGCTTCTCAAATCTGAGAAGAAGCAGCCAAATGGTGACCAGATGACAGGGCAGGAGGGGGAGAAATCTTTTTTGGGGGGATTTTGAGATGCCACCAAAACATCTCAAAAAATATTTTGGTGGCCATTTTATATTTCATGACCAGACTGGATCTGTGTTTTAGGAATCCATAAATCTATTCTACCTTACCGGACCTGCACATTTCAGGTACAGAGAATGTCGTTCTTCCTTTAAACAATCAACATTCCAGAAAGCGCCATCGTCTCTTTCCAGGATAAATGTTGTCAGATTCCCATTCAGGGTTTTCAGCTGCACTCTTTGTATCCAGAATAAAACATGGTTGATATAGGACATAGAACTTTTACAAGAACAGACTCATTTTTATGGAAGCCCATTTCCGCCATGAACTAAAAAAATAATAATAAATGAAATAAAAGTCATGAAGTCAGAATTTTGAGTTTTAAAATCATAATTATGAGATACTGAAGCAAGCCTCCTGGAGAAACAGTGCGACTTTGAATCTCATAATCATGACTTTGAAAGTAGAAAATATTACTTTTATTCTTATAATGACTTTATGTTGGACTTTTATTTTTTTCTTCCATGGAAAAAATGAGCTTCCAAACATTTTAGATGAGTAAAATAGATTATTATCATTTATTTAAGTATCTAATGTAATTTTGATCATAGAAAAACATTCACCTATTTTTAGACATATATTTGAAGCTGAAAAAAAAAGCACTTTAAAAACATGCAAAAGTATTTTTGGATATCTGTTAAACATTTTCCGATTGTACCTTCACCTGATCTAACTGAATAATTATAATCACATTCAATAAAATCAAACTAACACTTAATTTCATTCAGGTTTGCGTTCATCACTAAAGCCTCTAACAATGAATCCAGGTAGTCACAACTGTGATCCATAGAGTTCTACTTTTACACAGTAAGACAGTCACTTTAATTATCTTCACTGCAAAGCACAAGCTGTTACAGTTTCATTGTGTTCCCTTTCTAAAAGTAATGACCTGGCATTACTTTATGATTACAGTTTGAAAAGTCACAAACCTGCAAGTCAAGAACTTTCCCTCTCTAGCAGCTGAACCTGAAGTTTCCAGAGTTGAGCCTCGCTCAGTGCTGGTGCAGAACTAGAATTAAAAAAAACTTTCATTACAGCTCAGGCTGTGAATATTCCTCCTACTGTTCAACAGTAACTGGTGGGAGGAATATTTCTCTGACAGAGCAACTTCTCTGGCATGGTTCCACTTAATTAAAAACACAGAAAAAGATTAGAGATTGACCATGACCTCAGATTATTATCAGAGTCTTCGAAATAATTCAACTTTCTCACTCTTATCTGCAGGAAAAACACAATTAGTTCTTCCACTAATCTCTTCCCTCTCATGTCTGAGGTCAGTGTTACCTACTGATAGAAAATCAGAAGCTTGTGTCCTTGAATTGGAATTTTATTTTATTACATTTTTAGTTTAGTTTGTGGACAAAAAAGGTTCTCGTCAGGTAAAGCCACCCAAGTTTGTTTTTTATTTTAAACATCGAGTTGTTCCATTGTATGTAATGCATGAAAACACCAAACAAGTCTATTAATGATGACGGAAACGCAACCGATTGTTCTGATGAGTGATTATGACATTTCTTCACTTTGGTTCCAGTTCTTCAGTAAAGGCTGACAGTGGGTCCTGACCCTTGACCAGTTGAGAACCACTGGTCTGGAATGGCCCAGTCAAAGTCCAAACCTACATTCAATTAACAATCGGTGGTGAAGCGTAAAAATGGATGTTGATAGGCGCCGACACTGAGATGGGACTTCTGCTGTTTTATATAAATATTAGACTGTAGAACATTTTCAATCAGAGGGGCTTAATATAAACAAACCACAGTGAGGACAAATCCATGTCCTACTTCGTGTTGTTCTGTCGCATAAAACCCCAAAGGATCCATTAAAGTTTGGGTTTCTAACATGACAAAACGTTAAGGTTCAAGGGGTATGAATACTTAGCAAGGTACTGTTGTCTTATTCTTTTTTTATAATTAGGCTGGATGTAGCATTACAAATAATAATTATATAAAATGTATTAATAACATTTATTTCTGCCATAATAAATACATAGTAGCTGCGTAAAATGTGATTTCATGACTCGGCAGATGGGGCCCAACAAATCTGACTGACCTGCAGGAAGACGGCAGAGTCCTTCTGGTAGAGCCTCACCAGCTGCAGGTTCCCGATGGTGTCTATGACACCCATGGCGGCTCCCGCCACTCCCATGGCAACGGACAGCAGGATCACACGGTGACACAGCGGTATGATGGCAAAAACGAGGGAGATGATGAGCGCCGAGGCGAAGAGGGCCGACAGGGAGGACAGCAGGCTGGAGGAACACACACAGGCCAACATGTTAGCAAGCATTCTACTGGTGTTCCGAGTTAACTTTGAGTTCTGTGTTTCCACCCATGGATAGTCATACTAGTCAGGTTTCTCTGTCTAACTGGGTTTATTTCCTACATGAAGCCACTAACTCAGCTGCTGCCATTAACTACGTCTCCTGTGCTTCCTCTGTAGGGGGGACTACTACAAAAATCAGTGACTTGGGCTTCTTTTCAGAACTTTTTATTACCAAATGTGTTAAAACTGTGATCATATCCAACCTGAATGTGATTAAATGACTGGATTAGAATAAAATGGATTGAGTGGAAAGGTAGCATTCACTTTTTATGCTTTTCCAATCAGCTTCATATAACTGTAGGATCAACACACTTCTCCTCATATTCCTTCTTTTGCAGACTTTCCATCGTTTTATTTGCCAAGTAACAGAACACCCTGCGATCATTTACCGGCGAAGTCAGACCTCAGAGCTGGGAATGATGTCACACCCAGTAACTGTGATCCAGTTGGAGGCAGATCCACAAATGGCACAAAAAAACATTTAGAGAAAATAAAAGTGAGCTGCATACCTGAATATTTCTACAAGGCTGTGACACAAACACACAAACTCACAAAAATGTCTTCACATTGTCATCATGGCGTATCTGTGTATTGAATTTTGAGGAAAGAGTTTGATTTAAAACGACTTGGAACAGTAAAATGTGAACACTTTCTGGATGAACTGTACAAACTGCACTATAACATCCCTAACTTTTCATGCAGGAGTTTTTAAATTTTTACAGACTTACTGGGATAAAGCACTCTGTGCTCGCAGTTTAAACAGGACAGCCTTGTACAGTTCCAGTAAAGTCACCTTGATGTTCCACTAACTTGTATTTACCCAGTCAGTTTATCACAGCCCTGCAGCCTCACTGCTGCTTCTATTTAATCTTTACTTGTGTACTCAGCCATCCCTGCCAACGTTCCCCTTTCCTCTTTAGGCTGTTCCTGATAAATTATATTCAACATCAGTGAGCTTCACATCAAACCTGGAACATCATCACATTAACAGCCACTAGAGACTGGGTGCAATGACGTCCTTAAAACTACAATGTAAAACTAATTCAAACAAGCAGAATTGTTTAATGGTTGCAGGACCTACAGGTTCAAACAAGGAAACCCCACAGAGGAGCAGCAGTGTTGTTCTGCTAAACATAAAACTGCTAACATCTACCAACGCAGCTTCCTGTCCTACTGATGTGAACATTTTAAGTTGGCTCAACTTTGTCAGAGGGCGGACTCGCATTACCGTTAAATTACTTGAAAATGTTCAATACAGCAATATTGTTATTTCTGCCAAATCACTTGTGGGACAATTTGCTGACCAGCAAAATTGGTTATGGTATTATGGCCCATCCATAAACAAACCACGATTTTCAGATTTTAATTTGCAAAATCAAATGTTGAAAACCTGCTACAATTTTCTCTGTATGTCACTTAAAGCCTCGTTACATTGATGCTTATGGTTATAGTGTGTGGATAGTGAAACTGTCCAACGGATATATTTGCAGTTTAGAATCTCCAAGTTACCCGACATGAGCAGGGAGAACAAGCAGCTCAACTAGTCATTATTTAGTTTCCCTTTGAGGTTGATAAAGTATTTCTGAATTGAATCTGAACTGCATTACTAAGTTATTTTATCTTGAAAATGTGTTTTTCACTGTTTATGTACTCTATCATTTTATTTGTTATGGATTACAAACAGCTGAGTACTCCACTGTTTGATTTAAGACACATCCTGCCGACATTACCGAACATCAGACATCTTGGTGTCCATTTCCTGATCGGCGCTGCTGTCCCTCCCTTTAAAAACCATCTGCCACACAGAAACACAGAGAAATTATTTGCTGTTTATCTATTTCTGATTTGTTTGTTTTCTTTTTCAGACGGGGATTTCCTCAAGAAACATCCATCTTAATTCACGCGTGTGTGTCGTCACATTTCGGACATTGCACCGAGACAAGCAGGTGTTATTTGAATGCTGGACATTTGCCAGTCAAATGAGAAGAACTGTCAGACAGCATGAATTTTGACAAAACTTCTAAACTAAAGTTTTAAAGTTTTGGTTTTTATTACCCACTAAGCCTTAAAACTACCTTAATTTATCTTAGAAGGTTAGGGTTAAGGTTAGTATCATGTTCAGAATATAGAAAGGTACCGAGTCATTTTATTCAATCAAATCCAAATAAATAAATAAATTTATAAAATATATATGGATTTTTTTCCCTAATTTTTTTACTGGCCTTGTCTGGCCATCCCTGTTAGAATTTACTGGGCCCACTGACACATCTAATATGAAGCATACTCTATTTCTCTTTTTGGAATAATCTACGCAATTAAAACATTTAATTTCTTACTTTTATTAGTAGTAGTATGTAATTTGCTTTTGCCAGAATGCCATGAAGTCATTCTGGACAGGCCCTTAGTTTCTTCAGAATGCTATAGAACACTTTAAGAAAAAGGTTTTGTCTTCATACTAAGATATCATAGATTAAAGACAGTCAACTTTTTAAATTAACTGATATTTTTAATTTAAATATATGTTTAAAAAATCTCTTTACTATAAGCTGTCAATGTAATAACGATAAAACAATGACGATTTTAGCAGGATCAAACTTACAGGCTCCCCCACTAAAACTTTGAAGAACAGATTTCTCTCACGTTTTCTTGAACAGTCCGCCCACGCTGCTACCCACGAGCAGAAAGAACTGCTGCGAGAAGAAGACCCAGGTGATCTGCTGCAAGGTGGACTGGGTCTGGCACCGCAGGTCCAGGATGGTGGGCCCCAGGAAAGCGATGCACAGGCCGAAGCTGAAGAACACGCTCCAGTAGGTGAGAGTTTGCAGCAAGTGACGCCTGAATAGCAGCCAGATCCGCTCGTCCAGCAGCCTCATGGTGGCTCCTTGAGAGCAGACCGATATCCTCTCGGCCGCCTGCGGTTGGTTTCCTTCTGCTGGCTGGACTGGGAGCGGACACATAAAGTAAACACAACTTAATAAGTGTTGAGGGGGAAAAAAAAGTTGAGCTTCATTTAATCCGATCGACGGATGTGATGCTGATTGGCTAATTCTGCGTGGAGGTACAGCCCCCTCTTCAACATTTGGGTCTGCTCGTTACCACTTTGCCGGTGGCTTGTCCAGCTGATGGTGATGACGAGCACGAGGAAGCGAGTTCCCGCTCACGTGGAGGGAAAAGGGTCGACCTGTGGGATCAAAAAGTGACGTTAACACGAATATACAACAGAGAAGTGGGGGGAACTAGCATAATATGGTCAAATAGCTGTCAGGAATTCGTTATGCTTGTAGATTCATTGACTTTTCCCCCCATACATTTTGATTTTATAGTGTTCAATCATACTGCCAGTGTGTTTTGTTGCCCTTACCGCTGAAGGTGAACATCACATTCTTGGTGTTAGAGGTGGGTAACGAGCTCGTGGGTGTCCATAGTCAGTCCTCGTGCATGTTAGTAGTTCAACACAGCTGGATCAAATGATGGCTCGTTAGCAGCAACTGATGCTGCGTTCCAGTTGCACTCGGAACTGGGAAACTCTATTCTGTCAATTAGAGCGGTCTGCGAAGTTTCCCACTGGGAAACTGGGAGTACCTCTGACAAGTTTTAACCACAGTTACGACTTGTAACAGCGCATATTGAAATGGACTTCGCGTTTCAAAATGGCCGCTCCGCACAGCAACAGTGGCGGAAAAAAAATTATTTTATAAGAAAGACAAGTAAGAGTGTGTCTAAAAATCAATGTTACGTGTTGCTCATGTAAATATAAACTGAACAAATGAAAGGTGGTGTTTGCTTAAACAATGTTTGCAAACGATGCTTATGGGCGTCTCCATGATTAAATTCTGATTGCGTAACTAGAACGCTATCAGGTAGCAGTTCTAGGGTGCCATTTAAAATTCAATTAAAATCTAATTTAAATTACCTCCAAAATATTTTCCAAAATAAACTTTTTTACGTTACTTTCATAAGTGGGTCAAAAATGACCCACATTCATTTCCTAAGAGTGGAGCCACTGGAGCCACAGAGTAACATCACAGATCTGTGAAGGTTATGTTAAACACTAACTGTTTCAGTTTTCATTCCAACATTTTGTGTGTTTGTACTGTGTGAAAGAGAGATAATGAAGGATAGCACCATCAAGATTAATAATCTAGTTTTATTCAATTCAGTTTATTTCTATAGTGTCAATTCACAGCACGTCTTAAGGTGCTTTATAAAAAAGGACCTTAAGACCTTTTTAAGGTCTTATGGTACTTTTACTTAAGGAACCAAAAAAATATATATATTTTGGTTCTGTCATGAATTCCAATTGATCAGTACATTAAGGGCAGTTCGTTATTCAAGTTGGTTGATAAAGTTGTCAAGCAGATTGCATCAGGTTGCATTGACATGCGCCGCTGTTGCATGTGTGCAGACACATCAGTAATTAGCTTAGCTTATGATTCAAGCATTTTCCTTTAATGTTTACTCATCCAAGGAACTGTGTAGTCTGACTGAAAATGATGATTAGTACATTTTCAAGATTTATTGAAAGATGCCATTATAGCTTTTCAAAAATGTGTCCCAGTTATTAGTGCTTGTGCTGTAATTAGTGTTGTTTTGGGGACAATTTTTCCACACACAATTTATAACTTTAGGACAAAAAGATGTATTGTGACACTTAGTCAATGTAGTGATGTTTTACTATTTTCTACTCTCTATTAGTTTTTATCCCAGTACTTTTCAGCTCACATTTTGAGATGCAGGTTGATCAATAGTTTGGTATTCTCCATAACAACTTAAAAAAAAACAACAACAAACAAACAAACAAACAAAAAAAAAAGTGCATTTGCCAAGAGTTAAGAAATGTTCATTGCTCAGATATAGTTGTCCAACAGTACCATCTTCTGTTCATTTGTGATACTGCATCCTTTCACATGCATAGTGATTACGTCATGAAAAACAGCAGGCTAGCATCATAAAACAACTACACATTCAACTATCAAAAAGGTACAAGGAAGACGAAATGCACGAGTTTTTTTTTTAATGATATCAATAATTTATTTATTTAATAATTATTTATTCAGTCAATTTTAGGCCGTCTGACAGTCACAGTACATTCATTTTCTCGTTATAACAGAATAGACAATTTGCACAAAATATCACATCTCATACAAAAGCTAAAACTCATCTTTTATAAAACATTTAGACATCAGTATGTTTTTACTTATTTTATTTTCAATACAGAACTCTATTGTTTGCTTTTCTGTATCTTTTACAGCATAATACTTACTGAAATAGATTAAAACATTTGTCAAAATACATATACATATACATATATATATATATATATATATATATATATATATTATGATCTCATTTTCAAGGGCAGTATTTAAAATAGCTTCATTTAACACAACTAAACATACAGTAACACGTTTCTGTCATGGAAGGAAGGTGAGTTTGAAAGTGGACCGTCCCAGACTGTACATCCTCCTGAAGCTCCAGCAGCTTCACCAGAACTCGTCTTCCGTCTCACTCACTGACAGCTGGACAGATGGTAAAAAACAAACCACTCTCTCTTTATTGAAGTGTAGAGGTAGAAAAGTGTGTTTGATACAGAATGGTGTGAATCATGCTGTTAATACTTTGACTGGATGCTGGGACTTCAGCGTTTTCCTTAAAACGACCGGAAGATAAAGTGGTTTTCTCCCTTGTCAATAAGTTCTGTTTTTGATTTTTAGTCACTTAGATGTTTTACATGTTCAAACGATTTTTAATATCATGACCAGTGTAAATAGAAATGCATCTTTCCAATCATCCTGAACGTACAAGAGCATGTCAGGGCCATTGCCGATATAAAAAAAGAAAGGAGGAATACATTTCCATTGACATCTTTTGATTGATTAGCTTGAAAAGTTGAACATTTGCTAGAAAACACTCTGAAATTTGAAACTTTTTCAATTTTTGAAATTCAAAACATTTCCAAAAGTTGAAAATCTTAGAATTTTGAAGCTCAGAAATTTCCTTTTTTTTTCTGAAAAGTTTTTGAGATCAATCTCTAATTTTCAAAGTTCTTTTTTTCTGACAAATTTTTGACTTTTGGAACTCTCAGGAATTTCTTTATTTCTTTTTTTAATAAAATCTCAAAATATCACCTTTTTTGTGAGAATTTACTCATTTTTTAAAAATCTGTCTGCAGTGGCCATAATATGCCATTTTATATTATTGGTAGATGTGTGAGGGACTTTTGTGTTATTCATTCAACAAGTAAGAAAAAAAAATGTAAGAGGTTAAATACTTCTTTACAGGTTATTTGGAAGAAATTATTTATCTTAATAAATCTAATTATTAGTTGAAAATTGGATTTGGTTATTGTCAAAATATTAAATGTGTTTGATCTGAAACATTTAAGTGTGACAAAGAAATTAAAACAGGACGTTTATGGGGGCGATATGCTTTTTTTCTGTGCACTCATCGTCCAAAGACGGCATCCTGACAACGTTCTGCCATGTCTGCTGTATTTAAACGAGCCGTACGACTCTTTGTCTGCAGGAATACTTCCTCTCTGGTGTGATCTTAAAGACTCTGATGTCGGTTAGTTTTAGCAAATCTTCATTAAAAGCTGTAGAGAAGCAATATTATTTGGTTCACAGCTTTGTTTCCTTCATAGTCAGATCAAATCCAATGGTAACATTTCTTTACTC